>NC_081556.1:26676214-26730952 GCF_963082655.1 Stomoxys calcitrans
ATACAATAACATGGTCATTTGTTAACCGATTCTCTCAAAATTTGACGGGAAGGATTTTTTTGTGACTCCCGACATTACTGGTGAATTTCATAGAAATCGATTCAGATTTACATATAGCTCTTATATATATATATCGCCCGATTTTCACTCCTAGCGCCATTGCAAGCGCATTTATTGACCAATCTTCCCAAAATTTTGTACAACGCCTTCCTCGATGTCTACCAAAATATCTGAGAAGTTTTCTCGAAAACGCTTCATATTTAAATATAGCTCCCATATATATGTTCGTCCGATTTGCAGTAATAATGCAATAAAATGGTAATTTGTTAACCGATTCTCTCGAAATTCGCAATGAATGATTTTCTTAAGACTCTCGACCTTTATGGTGAATTTCATAGAAATCGATCCAAATTAAGATATAGCTGTCATATGTATATATATATTGCCCGATTTTCACCTCTAGGGTCACTGCAAGCACATTTCCAATCTGGTCAAAATTTTGTACAGCGCTTTCCCCGATGACCACCACAATAACTAAGAAGTTTGCTAGAAATCGGTTCAGATTTAGATATAGCTCCCATATATATGTTCGTCAGATTTTTGCTAATTTGCAATAATGGTTTCATTTGTCCACGGTATTTATTACAGTTTTAATATATTTGCTCGAAATTCGATACGGATTGTTTAATAATCTATCTGAAAACACCTGCCGAGGTCCACTTTGTACAACTCCCACTCCCACTTTGTACTTATAGTATAGGTGTAGGGTATTGTAAAGTCGGCACCGCCCGACTTTTGCCTTTCCTTACTGATTCTATCGTTCTTTAGGTGAATTCGTGCCATATTTTAGTCCACTACCTTTTATGGATGTTGAAGGTTGCTACCCAGGTGATATCGCGAGTAAGTTTTTGTTCATATTTAAGATAAGCCTGGACTTTGCCAAGTCAAAACCAATCAAAGCAATTGTTTGGTTTTCAATATCCCCAAGTCACCCATGGCTGTAATGACTTCCAACTACTGTGCTTAGTATGATTCAAATCGGTTCTTAGCATGATGTAGCCGCCATATAAGCCGATCTCGGATCATGACTTCTTGATTCTCTGAAGGGCGCAGTTCTTATCCGATCTTGCTGACATTTCGTTTTTTTAAGACTTCCAACAACTGTGCTATGTATGGTTGTAATCGATTAATAACTTGATATATTGGGTTACCCAAAAAGTAATTGCGGATTTTTAAAAGAAAGTAAATGCATTTTTAATAAAACTTAGAATGAACTTTAATCAAATGTACTTTTTTTACACTTTTTTTCTAAAGCAAGCTAAAAGTAACAGCTGATAACTGACAGAAGAAAGAATGCAATTACAGAGTCACAAGCTGTGAAAAAAATTGTCAACGCCGACTATATGAAAAATCCGCAATTACTTTTTGGGCAACCCAATAGCTCCCATATATCGACAGATCTCCCAATTATACTTCTTAGTCCGCTATAGGGCGCAATACTTATCCGATTTGGCTGAAAGTTTGCACAACGGCTTCTACTATGGGTTCCAACATCCATATCATGTATGGTACGAATCAGTCCATAATTGGATATAGCTCTAATAGCATAGCAATTCTTATCAATTACAGAGTCACAAGCTGTGAAAAAATTTGTCAACGCCGACTATATGAAAAATCCGCAATTACTTTTTGGGCAACCCAATATTATTCCTTGTCTATTATTTATATCTTTTTCTACTATACGTCAATAAAACCATTCTTCTCATTATTCTCTAACTTTCATTTGCCTAGGATTTAAAGCTTGTTCTCATGAAATCCCATTATCCTATTTAAGCTTAAGGCAAAATTTAAAGACTTTAATCTGCATGCAAACGTTAGGATATCAGCTTTAATTCCTTTACAATGCCATATAAAATTCAATTAACAACATTGTCTATACTTTTGTCCACACCCATATGTATACATATGTAATTGCCTGTGTTTGTTTGCATGTTTATTCCCTGTGTGACCTACTTTCGGCGAAGGCCACTGCAGCACACATCACCAACATCTGATGCTCATCTTAATCTTAAGAAAATTTTCCATTATAAGAAGAAAGTAAAATTGACTTTACTCAGCCTGCAGCGTAAATATAACCTTTTCCAAAAAAGGAGACAAAAAAAAAGCAAACGAGCGAAGTCAGCTTCCCTCATAGTTATCTTCTGTCTTAGTAGAATATTTGCACTAATTATAATTTATTTGCCATATGAAACTCCTTAACAAGTTTGTCTCAGCTTCCAGTCTATGGGGGTTAATTCAACTAAGCTGGCTTTAGAAGCAGCCAAGGACTGAGAAGCAAAACAAACACCATCTTGGAGGATACACATTGTCACATGGCACAACTAACAATACAGTTGATAGATGGTGTCTGAGCTAGTTAAAATGCTACATAGGGGAGCTTAAGTGTGTGTACTGGAAGGGTGTATGGGCGAGTATATCTCCAACCAGGACGAATAGTTTAGCAGACTAGTGCTATGTTAAAGTATAAAAGGTTTAAAATATAGAGAAAACCCCATAATTTTTTTTTTGTGAAAACCCATTTTCCGCATGATACGACGAGACTCACGGAGACATCGGAATCTAGGAACAATGATACTGATCAAAGGTTTATCACTGCAGAATTTACGGTGATGAAATCCTTGAGGAGTTTCAAACCATTTAAGTCACCCAAACCTGATGGAATACTTCTGGCGTTACTATAGAAGGAGGCAGACTATCTGGGACCAATATTTTCACAGCGTGCCTGGGACTTGCATATATTCCGAAAGTCTGGTAGGCGGCAAGGGTGGTGTTTATACCCAAGCCCGGCAAGGTAAGTTATGCGACACCAAAGGCCTCTAGACCCATAAGCCTTACGTCCTTCTACTCAAAACGATGGAACACATTGTGGATACAATGATGAAGAGTTGGACATTTGGACAGTTATCCTACGGGCCTATAAGCCTTACGTCCTTTCTACTCAAGACCATGAGAACGTAGTGTCGATACCATGATAAAGAGTAGGACATCCAGCGAACTCCACAAATACAAATAGCATGCCTATGTCAAGGGAAGTTCGGTGGAGACTGTCCAGCACTAGGTTATGCATAAAATAGAACAATCCTTAGATGCGAAAACATAAGCAATGACGGTATGCATTTACATCAAAGGGGCTTTTAACAATGTGCGCAACGACACAATGAGCCAATCCTTAGACCAGCACCGGATGGACCCGGTCCTTAAAGACTGGATAAACTATATGATAAGGAACAGGTGGATAAATTGTGTGTCCCTTGGCATAAATATTGGTTGCCCAAAAAGTAATTGCGGATTTTTCATATAGTCGACGTTGACAAATTTTTTTACAGCTTGTGACTCTGTAATTGCATTCTTTCTTCTGTCAGTTATCAGCTGTTACTTTTAGCTTGCTTTAGAAAAAAAGTGTAAAAAAAAGTATATTTGATTAAAGTTCGTTCTAAGTTTTATTAAAAATGCATATACTTTCTTTTAAAAAAATCCGCAATTACTTTTTGGGCAACCCAATATAAGGAAGAAAGTGGCACAAGGCACGCCACAAGGGGACATTTTACCGCCACTCCTATGGGTGACCACCATAAATGACCTATTACGGATGCTGAGCCCGTCTGCTACGCAGATTATGTTATAATACTTCCAAAGGCTAAAGATCCGACCCAGCTATGCAGAAAGGCCGAAAGGGTCTCGCATATGGCATATGACAGGGCTAGACCTAGGGGTCTCAATGTTAACCCAGAGAAAACTGAAATGTGCCTGTTCACGAGGAAGACGAAAGTGGGACAAATTTAACGCACCACGTTTCTTCAATAGAACATTTTCGATATCTGACTAGGTCATATACATAGGGATGGTCTTGGGCAGGAAACTGAATTGGAAGTGTCACATTTCGGAGCGTGCTGAGAAGGCTCACAGATGTTAGGCTCTATGTAGACGGGCCGTAGCCTCGAAATGGGGCCTGAGTCCAAGGTTAGTCCACTGGCTCTACAGGAGCGTGATTAGACCAATACTAATTTACGCGTCAATAGTAGTTTAGTGGACTGCTATGGAGAAAAAGAGCAACCCTAGCATAATACAAGTTCAGAGAACATGTTGTCTTGGCATAAGCGCAGTGATGAGAACAACTTCCACTGGGGCACTGGAGACTATTCTAGATATCCGACCCATTGACATACAGATTAAGTGCGAAGCAGCCACTGCGGCTATGAGACTTAAGGCGATGGAGAATGAAATGCTGCCACCGGCACAGTCTTGGATTGACGGACCCCTTATATTGCCACTTGGAAGATCATGTTACATGGAAGGATAAAAGCTACAGGACAGATTGGACCTTATCGTCCTGGTTGTTTTGCCTTATGGCCTGTCCCCGCCATTAGGGCACTCCGCGTTAACACCACTCCATCCCGCGCATTCTGTGATCGCCCGGATCTCCGCCTGCAGAACTATATTATGGTCAGGCAGTCTAAGACAGATCTCAGTCCCTGGGTTTTCTATGTAGACCCCCAGGCCCACTCTGTTCACTAGCTTTGATCCAACCGTATGATCTTCCAGATGGATATTCTAGGATTCCGTCAACCCAAGACTGTGCCGCTGGCAACAGTGCCTCGCACTTGACCTCAAGTGTCTTCTCAGGTATCCGATCGGAATCCTCTTGCATTCCTTCCAGGTTTCGTTCTCAATGTACATTGAGATTGAGACATTTACTCAACCATGAACACCGCTCAGGACAATATGGGACTCAAATTAAGGGTATTTGAGAAAAGAATACGGATCTGAAATGAAAGTTTGCCGCCACATCTGAGGAGGACTCCACCCAAATACCCCAAAACGAAGCAATCTATGGTTGTGAATACTTAGCGTACATTCAGTGTTTTGGATTCTGCTGATTGTATTCATTATTCTTTGTATATAGCAAAGGATTTCGGACAAATTGTGTTTGGCTAAAACGTTGACTGCATTTGGTGAAAATTGGATAACTTATGCACCCAAATTCGTCACGGACATTGAGTGGTCTAATAAATATAGGTCACTGTTGAATTTGGTATTTCAAATTTCAGCGAAATCGGATAAAAAATAAAGCTTTTATGGGCTTCAGACCCTTTATCTGGAAATCGGTCTATATGGCAGCTATATCTAAATATTGTCCGATACAAACCATATTTGGGACGGACGTCGGGAGAACTAAAACTACCCACTGTTTTAAATTTCAACGAAATCTGGTAATAAATAGATCTTTTATGGGCTTCAGGTCCTTTATCGGTAGATCGGTCAATATGGCAGCTATATCTAAATATAGTCCGATCTAAACCATATTTGGGTCCTATGTTGGGAGGCGTAAAACTACCCACTGTTTAAAATTTCAACGAAATCGGGCAATAAATAAAGGTTTTTTGGGCTTCAGACCCTTTATCGGGAGATCGGTCAATATGGCAGCTTTATCTAAATATAGTACGATCTGCACCATATTTAAGACAGATGTTGGGAGACTTAAAGTAACCCCCTATTTTAAATTTCAGCGAAATCGGTTAATAAATAAAGCTTTTATGGGCTTCAGGCTCTCTATCGGTAGATCGGTCAATATGGCAGCTATATCTAAATATAGTCCGATCTGAACCATATTTGGGTCGTATGTTGGGAGGCGTAAAACTACACACAGTTTCGAATTTCAGCGAAATCGGTTAAAAAAATAAAGCTCTTATGGTCTTCAGACCCTTTATCGGGCGATCGGACTTTATGGCAGCTATAACTAAATATTGTCCGATCTGAACCACATTTGGGTCGAATGTTGAGAGGCTTAAAACTGCGTACTATTCCAAATTTTAGAGAAATCGGATAAAAAATAAAGCTTTTATGGCCTTTAGACCCCTTATCGGGAGATCGGTCTATATGGCAGCTATATCTAAATATAGTTCGATCTGAACCATATTCGGGTCAGATATTGGGAGGCTTAAAATAACTCACTGTTGCAAATTTCAGCTAAATCGGATAATAAATAAAGCTTTTATGGGCTTCAGACCCTTTATCGGGAGATCGGTCTATATGGCAGCTATATCTAAATATAGCCCGATCTGAACTATATTTGGGTGTGTCGTCGGGAAGCCTTAAACTGCTCACAGTTTCAAATTTCAAATTGCAAAATCGGATGAAATATAAAGTTTTTATGGGCATTAGATCCTTTATCGGAAAATCGGTCTATATAGCAGCTATATCCAAATATTGTCCAATTTAACCCGATTAAGAGCTGAACCAGCGTGCTTCAAAAAGACGGATCTGTGCCAAATTTCAGCTCAATATCTCAATTTTTGAAGGCTCTAGAGTGATTACAATAGACGGACGGACAGACACACGGACATCGTTAAATCGTCTTAGAATTTTATGACGATCCGAATATATATAATTTGTAGGGTCGGAAATTAATATTTTGATGTGTTGCAAACGAAATGAATAAATAAATATGCCCCCCATCCTACGGTGGTGGGTATAAAAATGGGACATCACACTAAGGAAGAAGTCAAAAGTAAATCATACAAAGAAAATTCACCTTAAAGTACCAAAAATTATAAGAAACAACAACCAAAAATGCTTTAAGTTCGGCCTAGTCGAATCTTATCTACCCTCTACTGTGGACAAAAATTGAAATGGATTTGACTTTACAAAAACTCACATGGAAATTTTCTTAGAATGTGCGCAAACTTCGAAGTAAATAGCTTAACCAGTTGAAAAATGATTGAGCATTGAATAGTTCGAGGGAGGGACATTACGAAATCGACTTGTAAGGCGATCAAAAAATTTTAGAGTTATAGGGTCTCAGACTAATATTTTAATGTGTTGCAAAGAGAATGATGGCCACCGTAGCGCAAAGCTTAGCATGTCCGCCCATAACGCTGAACGACTGGGTTCGAAACCTGGCAAGTCCATCAGAAAACAAAAAAGAATTTAAAAAAATGTCAGCTTTGGTTTTCCCCTCCTAATGTTAGCAAAATGTTTGAGGTATTATGCCATAAAAAAACTTCTCTCCGCACTTCGGCATATCGTACGGCCTGGGCTATAGAAAGTAGGCCCTTTATCATTGAACTTAAACTCGAATCGGACAGCACTCATTGATATATGGGAAGTTTATCCCTGTTCCTTTAATGCTCATGGGCAAAATTTGCAATTTGTTGCAAACAGAATGACAAAGTTAGAATACCTATATTCCTAGGTGAAAATAGTGTTCCGGAAACAAAATCCTCACATACGCACACACCCAAAGCAATGCATAAATGTCATTTTACTAACGTTAATAAGACACAATGGCTTACCACTATGGTTGTTTATTTGAGGTCGCCCTCTATGCCTTTATGTGTCAGACCATATGCTTGTGCCAAAATTGGGGTGTGAAAGAAAAACTGCGACATGATGAAGGACATTGCCGGGTTGCTGTGGCCCTTCCACTCACCCACACCCATAACGGGAGGCCATAGTCCTTTGGCTATGATATGCAGCAGCGTATAATTTGCTATATCAATGTCTTTTTAGATGGCTTAAAACATGTCTACCGTATTTGTTGCTCACTTTCATTTCCTTTGGTGTTAACTTGGCCAACTGTTTGACGGCCAACAAATGTTGTCATTGTGTGGCTTAGGGGAATGGAGTGGGATGTGGTGTCTTGTTAATGCTTGTCTCGTGCACAACGTGCAAAGGATTTTATTAGAGCAGACAAGTTAAAGCATCTTCTGCATTAGCTTTACATTCGACTTGTTATTTTTCTTCTTCTTCTTGCTTTTTCATTTCTTTTCTTCTATTCAAGTATAGAAAATGGAATATAGTTTCCCTATGAAAAAAACAAACTTTAATTTCGTGCTATAAGAGGGCGGTGCAAGGATTGCGGTTAATTTGAATATAATAAGAGCTATAGAAAAGGGGATGGATAGGTCTTTCAGGACGATCAAAAAAGCATATGAAAGCAAATGACCGCTTTTCGATCACCTTTGCCTCTTTTACTTGAAAGAAATGTTGCAGGATTGAAGATAGGTTAAGGTCTTATCTTCCTAACACCAAACAGGTACGGTTACACGGAATACAGCATTCACGATGTCATCCAAAATATTCCGAATAGTTCACCCATAGAATTAAGTCGGCTGATATCGGCAAACACTGTCTACAGATGTTAAATCAAAAATGTTAAACTTTTCAAGCGTTCGGACTCGGCTAAAAAAAGGAGTTCACTTATCATTGAGGATAAACTTGGAACGGACAACACTCATTCATATGTGAGAAGTTTGTACCAGTTCTTTAATGGAATGTTCAAAGCTAATTTGCAACTTCAATGAAAGGACAAACATGAAAAATAGTCAAATTCAAGGGATTCCTAGATTCCTTGTAAGTCGGTAAACATATCAAGCGATAATTTGTTCTTTAAAATGTTGAATTGGAAAGTTTAGGTAACAAAATGCATTTCCCTTCATTACTAATCTATCACCCTTGTGTTTAAAGCTTACCCACAATTCTCTTGTTAAACTTGTAGCATTAACAACAAACGAATGAAAGCATAAAAAATTCCAAAGCAGGCAGTTTGAATGGCAACAAAACTCGCTTGGCTTATTTTTTCTTGTTAGTCTTCTAGACTTGCAGACAGCATGCGGTCTGTTGGTTTCAACCTTTGCTGTTTTGCTAAATTATATTCAGCCAAAAGCCAACTAACAAAAATAAATAAACAAGCAACAGCCGGGACAACAGAACACAACAACAACGACAACTACAACGACAACTACAACCACAGACACTATAATAATACCAACAATATGCGTCTGATGGAGTTTTTTTTTCTCTCTTTTTTGTTATTTTTGTTAAAGTAACATTGCTACTCCAGCATTAGACCTATGCTCTTATAACGTCTAAGGACTCTAACTAGATAATGCCACAGACACAAAGATATGGGTCTTTAATACCTTACTTGCTTGTTAGTCCTTTCTAGTCAGTGTGTGTTTAGAACCAAAAGTAATTTCGCAGTTGCTGTATTTAATTCCCAGGCCGTTATCTGTGAGGTATAATTGTATGAGTGACATCTTGGAAGTGCTATTAATGGATTAAGCAGACTATTTGGGATTTTGGATGATATGAAGGAGAAGAAACTCTAATAGAAAATTGTGCAGCTTAGCTATTGCGTGAATATCTACAGTTGGCGTGCCAAAGTATATAGACAACAAGTATAAAAGCCCTAAGTTTCCCCGGCCTGGGTCCAATCTTTCACAATTTAAAGTCTTGATTATTATGAAGAAATTAAGTAATTATTTATGCTTCTGGGCGTTATGAACAATAAATTTTAAGAAAAAACGAACAGAGATATCTTAATTCTTGTTGAATTTTGCAAAAATGTCCTTAAAAACCCAAAAACAAATTCTGCCCGATTTTTCTTACAAAAATCCCCAAAATTCCCATTTCGAGAAAAGATGATTTTCAGTGAATTTTAAGTACATATTGCACTCACTAAACTTGACATATGTCCACTTTAAAAAAAAAAAAAGAAAACAAGTAAAAGCGTAGAACCCACCACCATGGATTCTGCTAAAAGTTTACACGGTTGTTGAAAGTCGTAACAGAGCACTGCATACAACATTTTAGATCCTTCTGATTAAAATTAAGACTTCCAGGGACTTGAGATGTCAAATCTGGAGATCGGTTTATATAGTACCAATATCAGTTTATACACCGATTTTGACCATACTTGTCACGATTGTTCGAAGTCGTAACGGAACACTATGTGCAAAATTTCAACCCAATCGGTTAATAATTGCAGCTTCAAGGAGCTCAAGGTGTCAAGTCGAAGGACGACATTATATGGTAGCTATATTCAAATCTGAACCGATATTGGGCATTTGCAATCCCCAACGGCCTACATCAATATGAAGTATCTGTGCAAAATTTCGTGCAGCTAGCTCTACGCGTTCGTGATTTCTATTGACGGGCGGACTGACAGACGAACGGACGGACGGACATGGCTAAATCGACCTAAATTGTCAATACGACCAAGAATATATATACTTTATGCAGTCGAAGATCAATATTTCGAGGTGTTACAAACGAAATGACTATATAGATTCCGATCGAACTACACGTCGTATTGAAGGGTATTTAGTGGGTAGGCCGGTCCCAGATTCTGTCCCAAATGTGTATATTAGATTCATAGTCAACGCTTAAAGTCCTTTCATTTGATACCCATTTTGTCACGTTGGACATTTATGCCCGTTTTGGGGGTTTTGGGGTTGGAGAGGCCCCGCTTACACTCCAAATTCTTATAACAGATGTGTACTAAACTTCCAAACACCTTTCATTTAATACCTATACTGTCCCATCGGTATAAATGGCTATTGAGGGGTTTTTGGGGGTAGTTGGGGGGCCTCAGACACCAAGGAATACATCTTTTTATCAGCTTTTAAAAAACATTCATTTAATATCCATTTTGCGCAAAACGGTAAAAGTGCCCTGTTGTGTGGTATTTTTAGGGGTGGGGTTACTTAACCCCGACACTTGGAGTGTACTTTTTATGCCAAGTACGTACTCTACTTATAAATACCTCTCATTTGATACCCATATTGCCAAAAGCGATAAAAGTGTCCTGTTGGGTGGTATTTTTGGGGGAGGGGTACCCCACCCCAACACTTAGAGTGTAATTTTTATGCCATGTTCGGACTCTACTCTTAAATACCTTACATTTGATACCCATATTGTCCAAATCGGTAAACATGTCCGTTCGGGTGGGTTTTGGGATGGGGCGTCCCCCCAGGTTATTTGGCCCCATAGTTTTATACCATTTTCGTGTTTTTGGGGTGCCATACAAAGTTTCGCCTTAATCGGTGCAACCACATCCGAGTTCTGGCATTCTTGAAAATTTGGGTAAGGGGGAGGGTCCTTCGGATATCAAAAAATGTGTCCTATTTTCACCGGGGGCTCAAACTCTACCATCAGTGAAAGTTTAATGAAAATCGGTTCAGTTGTTTTTGACTCTATACGGAACAGACAAACAAAGCGCAACAATTTCATTTTTATACCCACCACTGATGGATGGGGGTATATTCATTTTGTCATTCCGTTTGCAACACATCGAAATATCCATTTCCGACCCTATAAAGTATATATATTCTTGATCAGCGTAAAAATCTAAGACGATCTAGACATGTCCGTCCGTCTGTCTGTTGAAATCACGCTACAGTCTTCAAAAATAGAGATATTGAGCTGAAACTTTGCACAGAATCTTTTTTGTCCATAAGCTGGTTAAGTTCGAAGATGGGTTATACGGACTATATCTTGATATAGCCCCATATAGACCGATCCGCCGATTTAGGGTCTTAGGCCAATAAAAGCCTCATATATTGTCCGATTTTGCTGAAATGTGGAACATTGAGTTGGGTTAGGCCCTTCAACGTCCTTCGTCAATTCGGCTCAGATCGGTCCAGATTTGGATATAGCTGCCATATTGACCGATCCTCCGATTTAGTGTCTTAGGCCCATAAAACACGCATTTATGTCACTTTGGGACAGCGAATTAAGTTAAGCCCCTTGACATACTTCTGCATTATTGCACAGATCGGTCCAGATTTGGATATAGCTGCCATATAGACCAATCTCTCGGTTTTAGGTTTTGGGGCCATAAAAAGCGCATTTATTGTCCGATGTTGCCGAAATTTGGGACAAAGAGTTAAGTTAAGCCCCTCCACATATTTCTGCAATTTGGTGTAGATCTATCCAGATTTGTATATAGCTGGCGTATAGTCCGATCTCTCGATTTAAAGTCTTGGCCCCATATAAGGCGCATTTTTAATCCGATTGCACTGAAATTTGACACACTGACTTATGTTATGCTTTGCAACATCCGTGTCGTTTATAGTTCAGATCGGTTTATTTTTAGATATATGGGGTTGCCCAAAAAGTAATTGCGGATTTTTCATATAGTCGGTGTTGACAAATTTTTTCACAGCTTGTGACTCTGTAATTGCATTCTTTCTTCTGTCAGTTATCAGCTGATACTTTTAGCTTGCCTTAGAAAAAAAATTGTAAAAAAAGTATATTTGATTAAAGTTAATTTTAAGTTTTATTAAAAATGCATTTACTTTCTTTTAAAAAATCCGCAATTACTTTTTGGGCAACCCAATAACTACTAAAAAGACCAATATTTTGTCATATACAACTGAACAATGACTTTTAATTATTAGTATTTGGTCCAAATCGGAACATATATTGATATAACTGCTATGGGGCATAAGGCATGAGTTTTGCACCGGATTTTGACGAAAGGTGGTTTACATATATTCCCGAGGTGGTGGGTATCCAAAGTTCGGCCAGGCCGAACTTTACGCCTTTTTACTTGTTATATAATATTTCGAAGAGGAAGAAGATATAACTTGCTCCTATCCTCTACCCATTCTCCAATCGCCTTAAGTCTCATAGCCGCAGTGGGTTTGGATCAGTGTTTCGGTCCGCACATTGTTAAAAGCACCCTAGATTTAGGTGGGGAGGGGTGGGTGGGTTAAACGATTTGGCAAGCACCTCTAGTATCAAGCAATTATAGCCAGACAATAGGCTCCGATGTATGGCCTATTATCTTGGTGAAAACTGCTAACCAGTGTATTGGCATTGCTCGATCTCATAACGACTGCACAAAACGAACTCAATGAATAATTTCAAAACATAAACAGGCAAACACCACTGAATACAGTACCCAAAACTACATTGACTGACTTTTAATGGTCGCAGGTCATGAGTGAACATTGACATATTGCTAACGTCTACCACAGGGCAGAATACTGTGAAGGCATCATGTTATGCATAGCGATGTCTTAGCAAATTTAATTCGCGAGAGAGATTCAGATCCTGATTTAGGGTATTAGTAATCTGTCGATTTAGTGCATTGACTAATTTTTTATAAATCAACCTTACAATTACTATTAAAATCGCCACTTAAAACATTTATTTCACAGTCCTAACCTAAATTGTAAATTTTTCCTTGTTCATTTTTGTTTAGAACACTCATGTAAGACAGAACACTTAATTGTAAGCTACAATGTTTGCTTCTTTCATTTCTAATTTTACCTAGAATCACTGTCTCCTGCTTTGTGAAATTCCATGTCTCATTTCAAGACATTCTATCTCATCACGTTTCACTATGTATACTTTTTTATTTTTCGATCATGTTGCACATTTACTTTTCTTGGTTTTACTGTTTCTGCCTTTGCTGCTGTTTATGATGATGCTCAAGAAAGAGTCATCATCTATTTGGATGTTGCATGGCGTTTGGCATTGCTGTCGCGTTGCAAACGCCCTTCCAAATGCGATAAACGTGTTTCTTTGGGCAAAAGCGTAAAGGTAAAGCCATCCTGTAATAAAGCGGTACAGATGTAAGTGAACCATTATTTATAAATATTTTCTCTGTTTTATTATGCAACACTTGTTCCAGAAGTGTCTATGATATGCAGCCATCTTTTACAGGTATTTTTTGTTTTTGTAATCCGAGCCCAAGCATTCGTGGTCTTTTGTGTGCAATTGTGTCCGCTGTCGCTTTTTATTGCCACAAAGTGCTGGAAGTGTCGCATCGTTGTCTTAATAAATTTCACATTTATCATTTCTTTAGTGCACTTTGAGCTAAGGAATGAATTTATTCGCCGCAAGTCTTGTGGAAGGAAAATACAAAAGTTGTTATGGAGTACAAGTCTTTTTAATAAAGAAAGCTGTTTTAAAGATTTTTAGTGCTGCACTACACTGGTGATGCAAGGTATTAAAAAACCGTCCATTCATTTTCCATCAGTTTTAAGACATTCCCTGAATTGATTGGAAATTCAGAACATGAATCGGTTAAAGCCAAATATTTTTGTTGAGTCCACATTTCAGAGAATCAATCTAAAATATCTTCCCCGCGAGTTTATAATGTCAAATTCAAGATTTAAATACAAGACTACAGTTTTCGTAGCCAAAAAAATAGTTTCATAGAAAATAGTACCATCGCTATTTCCGGTCATCCATGACCGTCATTAAGGAGATTTATCGAATGGAATACAACCAGTTCGTAAATTGTAGAGCAAACCTCTAACTTCGAAACGGATCTCTTGTCGTATTTTTGGCTTTCCCGGAGGAGAGTTTTATTTTGAAATTATATCCATACAAGGACAAACTTAGACCAACTACAATCCTAATCGGCCTTATTAAATGCTCAAAAAAATTTATTCAACAGTTTGAGCGCCTACTCTAACTTTTTCGACAATAAGTGCATCGACAGACGGACTTCTTTATATTGACTAAGCATATCATGGTGGAATAGAAGAACACTTCAAGGGGGTGTACAAAAATCGGAATGAGGATCGAAAATGTTGCGAATGAAAGAAATTCCTGATTGCTGTATTTGTCACAGGCACTTCTTTCATTATGAGGCGACCCTCAGGGATAAACTGTCCGGCTATGACGCGTTACACCTCAAGTTTGAATCCTAGAGAGAACATCCAAATAGCTTTTCTAAATGGTGGTTGTCTGCATCAACATAGTACTATAAAACATAATAACGAGAAGAAGAGAGAAAAGAAGAAAATCTGGTAACTGACACAGATAAAATGCTGAGGATATGGAAAGAACATTTTACCCAACTGCTAGTGTCCGATGTTGGCGGCGAAGAGGATCGATCCCTGATGATGGTATAGAATGTTTACATCCTAGTCAGAATAAGGTCCAAGTATCAGTAACCCGACTAAAGAACAACAAGGCACAAGGAGCCGACGGGTTACCCGCTGAACCTGAAGCGACACGCTGATAAGGCGTATGCATCAGCTTATCTTCGCAATCTGGCTAGTAGAACGCATACCCGATGATTGAACCTGAGCATACTATGTCCCGTACACAAGAAAGGAGACAAGACAGAATGTGCCAACTACAGAGGAATAAGTCTCCTCCCCAACACATACAAGATACTCTCGAGCGTACTGTGTGAAAGATTAAAACCTAAAGTCAATAAGATAATTGGGCCCTATCAATGCGGCTTTAGACCTGGTAAATCCACCCTAGACCAGATATTCACACTGCGCCAAATCCTGGAAAAGACCAGAGAAGGACAAATTAACACCTACCATCACTTTGTTGACTACAAAGCCGCCTTTGATACTCCTTTACGTTCAAAGGTATTTCAAGCCATGTCTGAGTTTGGTATCCCTGCAAAATTAATAAGACCCTGTAGGGTGACACTTGCTGATACGCGTTCCTCAGTAAGAATAGGAAAGAATCTCTCTGAACCATTTAATACAAAGGAGGTTTCAGACAAGGAGACAGCCCCTCGTGTGATCTCTTCAATATCCTGCTGGAGAAGATTATATGAGATGCAGATGTGAATAGATATGGCACACTAATCACAAGAGAGCACATGCTACTCGCCTATGTCGACGACATCAATATCATAGGTCGGTCACCGGAAGTAGTAACTGCAGCCTTTGAAAGAATCGAAAGAGAGTCAGTGAAAATAGGTCTGGCAGTAAATTGTGATAAGACGAAAGGGATGGTTTCAACTCCCAAAACACGTTATATGACCGAGCAGATAAAGAAAATGGAGAAAGTTGGGAACCACAACTTTGAGACAGTCAGTAAGTTTATCTACCTCGGCACCGCCGTAACCGAAATTAATGACACCAGTTTTGAGATTAAGCGAAGAATAATACTGGCAAACAGATGCTACTTTGGACTAAGTAAGCAGTTTAGAAACAAGGCCACCTCTCGACAGACGAAGACTACACTTTACAAGACACTGATACTACCCGTGCTGTTATATGGTTCTGAAGCATGGGTACTTGTGAAAGCAGAAGAGGCAGTGCTTGGAGTGTTTGAGAGAAAGATTCTTCGTAAAATATATTGACCAGTTTGCGTTAAAGGAGAATATAGGCGACGTATGAACCACGAGCTGTATGACGACGATAGCATAGTTACACGCATCAAAATACAAAGGCTGCGTTGCCTAGGTCATGTTGTCAGAATGGATGAAGAAGCTCCAGCAAAGAAGTCTTTTGAAGGCAAACACGGTGGTACACGCAAACCGGGAAGACCAAAAGCCCGACGGAAAGATCAAGTTGCGGGAGACACCTCGAAACTTGGTGTCAGAGATATTAGAATGAGCGCAGAATAACGAGGCGCTTGGAACGCTATTATACGTTCGGCTAGTGGAACAAATATTCTGTCATAGCCAATTTAAGTAAGTAAAGTAACGAAAACAAGTAAAAGCCAGCCGGTCCGAATCTTATATACCCTCCACCATGGACGGCATTTGTCAAGTTCATTTCCCGGCATCTCTTTATAGGCAAACAAAGGATAATGGATAAGAATTACTATGCTATTGGAACTTTACCAGGTTATGGATCAGTTCGGCCCATACAGGCTTGGGGTGACAGAGACCTCAGTAGAAGTCATTGCGCAAAGTTTCAGGATAACCCTTTAAGGACTCAGGAAGTTAAATCGAGATATCAGATTATAAAGGAGCTATATCAGGTTACAGACCCGTCCAGATCATATTTGGCACGTATGTTTAAGGTCAAAGGGGAAGTCGTTTGGGAAAAAATTTCACTCAAATCAAACAATAACTGCACCCTCTAGGGGCTCAAACAGGCAAATCGAGAAATCGGTTTATATAAGTGCTATATCAGGTAAATGAGAAGTCATTGTGCTAAATTTCAGCGAAATCAGATAATAATCGCATCCTCTAGAGGCTCAAGAAGACAAATTGGGATTATATGGAAGCTATATCTAAACATGGACCGATTATTCCCATTTACAAACCCAACTGACCTGCACTAATAAGAAGTATTTGTGCAAAATTTCAATCACCTAGCTTAATTGTTTAGAAACTTTGCGTGCTTTCGACAGACTGACGGAAAGACATGGCTAAATTGACTGAGAATGTAAAGACGATCAAAAATCAAAACTAGTAAAGGCTTACTAAGTTCGGCCGGGCCGAATCTTATATACCTCCACCATGGATCGCATTTGTCGAGTTCTTTTCACGGTATTCCTTTTTAGGCAAACAAAGAATAAAACAAGTAAGAGCGTGCTAAGTTCGGCCGGGCCGAATGTTATATACCCTCCACCATTGACCGCATTTGTCGAGTTCTATGCGCGGTATCTCTTTTTAGACAAACATAGAATATTGAATAAGAACTGTTATGCTATTGAAGCTATATCAAGTTATAGTCCGATTCGGACCATTGTGTAATATTTCAGTTCATTCGGATAAGATTTGCGCCTTGTAGGGACTCAAGAAGCAAAATTTCAGCCAAATCGGATGTGAATTGCTCCCTCTAAAGTTTCACTATGGTTCTTTAGGAACCATACTTAGCACAGCTATTGGAAGTCATAACAAAACACCTCATGCAAAATTTCAGCCAAATCGGATGAGAATTGCGCGCTTTACTGGCTCAAGAAGTCAAGATCCCACAACGGTTTATATGAAAGCTATACCAGATTATGGACCTATTAAAACCATACTTAGCACAGTTGTTGAAAGTGATACCAAAACACTACGTGCAAAATTTCAGTTTAATCGGACGAGAATAGCGCCCTCTAGAGGCTCAAGAAGTCAAAACCCAAGACCGGTTTATATGGCAGATATATCAAAACATGAACCGATTTAAACCATATTTAGCGTAATTGTTGGAAGTGATACCAAAACACTACGTGCAAAATTTCAATAAAATCGGATAAGAATTGCGATCTTGAGCCTCTAGAATCCCCCTAGAGGCTCAAGAAGTCAAGACCCCAGATTCGTTTATAGGGCAGCTCTATCAGGTTATGGACCGATTTCAACCATACTTAGCACAGCTGTTGAAAGTTGTAACAAAACACGTCATGCAAAATTTCAGCCCAACCCGATAAGAATTGCGCCCTCTAGTGGCTCAAGAAGTCAAGACCCCAGATCAGTTTATAGGGCTGCTCTTTCAGGTTATGAACCGATTTCAACCATAGTTAGCATAGTTATTGAAAGTTGTAACAAAACACGTCATGCTAAGTTTCAGCCCAATCCGATAAGAACTGAGCCCTCTAGTGGCTCAAGAGGTCAATATCCCAGATCGGTTTATATGGCAGCTATATCAGGTCGTGGACCTAGTGCCTCAAGAAGTCAAGACCTCAGATCAGTTTATAGAGCAGCTCTATCAGATTATGGACTGATTTCAACCATAGTTTGCATAGTTATTGAAAGTTGTAACAAAACACGTCATGCAAAATTTCAGCCAGCTATATCAAAAGATTAAGAATTGCGCCCCCTAGTGGCTCAAGAAGTCAAGACCCCAGATCGGTTTATATGACAGCTATACCTGGTTATGGACTGATTTCAACCAGCGCAGTTGTTGGAACAATTTCAATTAGCACAGTTGTTGGATGTCATACTAAAACGATATGTAAAAAATTTCAGCTTAATCGGATAAAAATTGCGCCCTCTAGAACCTGAAGAAGTCAAGACTCAAGATCCGTTTATATGACAACTATATCGAAACATGGACCGATATGGCCCATTTACGATCCCAACCGACCTACGTAAGAAGTATTTGTGCAAAATTTCAAGCGGCTAGCTTTACTTCTTCGAAAGTTATCGTGCTTTCGATAGACAGACGGACGGACGGACGGACGGACGGACGGACGGACGGACAGACAGACGGACAAACGGACAGACAGACGGACGGACGGACATGGTTAAATCGACCTAAAATGTCATGACGATCAAGAATATATACACTTTATGGGTTCTTGAATGAATATTTCGAGGTGTTACAAACAGAATGACGAAAATAGTATTAGGTGAATTACAAACGGAATGACGATATAAGTATACCGCTTTCTTATGGTGGAGGGTATAAAAATCATATTAAAAAAGAAAAAAATCAAACAATTTTTTAAAATAATAATTTAAAAAAAAGCAGAATAATTTCGACTTACCCACAAACATTTTGCACAAAATCATTTGGTTATCTGAAAGCAAAGATGAATAAAATGTTGAATTCTTGTTAAAATGAGAACATTTATATTTTTTGAAGTTTCAATTATTTATGAATCGAGATCGCATTTCAAAAATGAAAACCATCACATAATTGAATTCAAATTTTAATTAGGTTAGGTTGAAAAGAGGGTGCAGATATTAATCTGCCCCATGCCACTATGGACATATACCTAAGCCAGCAATCGGCTTGTTGTGCGCTTTGCTTACTTATTAATTACCAATCTTAATACGGCTATGTCATTCCATTTCTTGAGGACTTGCATGAATATGAATGACCCAATCTGAGAACCCATTTGTATACAACAAATCATATAATGTGAAAAACTTTCGATAAGATGTATATCCATAGTCGAAGCTATGCGGCACGGCCTATTTTAATTAACAACAAGTAAGGACAGGGGAAGAGAATGTCCCATTTACTGAAAGCGAAAAAAACATGTTTTGCTGGACATGAAATTCAACTACAAATCCAACATTTTGGAAAGGGAAAGAAAGGCAACACTTGCCCTCTACACCTGCAAGAGGGCCACTGGCAAAAATTGGCGGTTTAACCCGCATAACCGCATGTCATGCATTGGATATAAACTGCAGTTGTCAGACATATAATGCTTATGCCTCAGGACATTGGGGCTGAAAAGGCCATTAAACCCATGGGGACTTTTTTTTGAATCGCCCTCGAATGTCACAGATTTCACAGAACAGTTCAATATTCACCTGTTCTGGGTGCAAGACCACAAAGATATTCCAGGGAATTGGAGAGCTAAGAGCTCGCGAGACCAGAAACCGCGATACACATTCCAGGAGAACTGTATCTGTGGATATGCATTTAGCGTTATAGAAGCTAAGTCTTCAGGATCAGGCCCGAAGGGCAACGAATGACAGATGGTCACAAACACTCTAAAATTATATGGCTTATCTAGATTTGAAGAGATCTACCGCTTAGTTATCTATGACTAGAATAGTCATTGTGTCCGTCATGACAGGTCACTGTCTGATCGGAAAACTTGCTGATAGAGTGAATGTTGTAAGTATCGACTGTTTCAGAAGCTTTAAAGACGTCGAGAAAGAAGAGACTATAGAATATCTGCTGTGGTGTACGATGTATGTACTAAGTAAGTTGGCTGTTAGGTCGCCTTAGGGCGATGATTTTTTTCAAGGTGACCAGTCGGAAACTGGTAGTAGTAATTTAAGGTTACGAAGTCTGAGCGGAGACTTTAATCTGGCAGCACAGGTGTCAGGAACCCCTGGAACTTTGGCCTGGTGAGGTCGGGCCCCAATGGGGAGAAACGTAGTGTCTGTGGTTTATACCCAAATTGAGCGTAGAGCGCAAGCTCGGCGTGGACTTGTGTTTTCAACTGGGTGCCGTGAACCATAGATCGTAAGGAGTTTTTGGTAGTGATCCGCTCTAAACCAAGTAGGTGAACACGTCTATAAACGTGAACTCACGTACAAGTTACTATGGGTGGGGGCGTTGAAAGACGCATTGTATTCAACCTTGGGCCTTAGGCCTCGCGGGTTGGTGGCATGAAGGAAAGCATCTGTGCTAAACACAACATTCGTTTTCCTGCGGAATCACAATGGACGAAAACGTTTATGAGAGTCTGATGGCAGTTATGAGGTATAAACGAAGTAGCGTATAAACGAAGTGGCCCAACACGAGTCAATCTTATCTGAGAGCGCGTATTGTAAACGTATCAGCAAACAGTAGTTGTAAAGTAAATAAGTAGATCAATAAATTATTGTTAAGTAAGTAATTGTAAACTGATTGTGTTTTAATTGAAAGTAAAACTCTAGAAATTTTGCAAACGTACTTGGTTGTAGGTCGGTTGGTTTTGTAACTGGGCCATATCGGCCCATGTTTTCATATAACTGCCATATATCGCATCTCCAATTTTGACTTCTTGACTACTACCAACTACCGTATTAAGTATGATCCAAATTGAATCATAACCTGATATAGCTGTCATATATGAATGCAAATCGGTTTATGTTTTGATATAGCTGCCATATACACCGTTCTTGAATATTGACTTCTTTAAACTTTAGAGGGCTCAATTCTTACCCGATTTGGCTGAAATTTAGTACAACGACTTCTCCTACGGACTTCAACATACGTGGTCTGAATCGGATTATAACCTGATTATAAATCGGATTATAATATAGCTCCCATATAAACCTCTCATATAAATCTCCCGATTACACTTCTTGAGCCTTTAAAGGACGCTATTCTTATACGATTTATCTGAAATTACGCACAACGATGGTCTGAATCAGTTCAAAATCTGATATATAAACCGATATCGATATATAATATATAACCGATATTATACTTCTTGAGCTTCTTGGGGCGCAATTGTTATCCGATTTGGCTGTAAAAAGACTTCTCCTACGGCCGTCAACATATGTGCCAAATATGGTCTGAATCGGTCCATAACCTGATCCTCCATATACACCGACTTCCCAATTTTACTTTTTAAGACCCTATAAGAAGCAATTCTTATCCGATTTGGCTGAAATTTTCCACATTGACTTCTATTATGGGCTCCAACATGCAATCCGAATACGATCCGAATCGGTTCATAACCTGATTTAGCACCAATTGCACTTCAATTCCTATCCTTTATCCTTTGTTTGCCTGTAAGAGATACGTGTCAAAGAACTTGATGGACCTTGATGGGGGGTGCATAAGATTCGGCCCGGCCGAACTAAGCACGCCTTTATTTGTTGCTACTGCACTTTGTCAGCTAATGTTTTCGAGTACCTCAAAAAAAACAATTTTAAATTTTACCCCAAAAATATCTGAAGTCATCAACATGAATAATCCCTCTTCAGTGTTTTTCAACTAATTGCATCCGACATATCCATGATCTCTAAGGAAACAAATTTGGGTTGGATATCCGAAGCGGATGCCATGTAAAGGTGTCGCAATTATTCCTCTTCATTTAATTTCAAATTTTCGCTTCAGCCTGACATTTCTACGGTTGATTTTCCGCTTGGGCTTTTCTGGTGACATGCTTTTAAACGGAAATCAATTACTTAGCATACCATGAGCTTTTCTTTTCCTTTATTTTACTCAAATTTACTTTTCCTTCGTTGATAAGGTCCAACCGGAAGGAGAGAATAGCCGGAAAGGCTATCCCTTTTTTTATGGAATGACATTAAAACACAGCTGCACTTAATTTGTTAACCCTTTACTAACCATTAAGTTTTAAATGTGTTGTTGTTTTTTTTTTTCTTTGCTTCTTTTCAACTCTCCTCTGTCACATCACCCCTTCATTACTCCTTTGAGATACGCAAATTCAAACGCTGAAGAAAAAATGGCACGAAGGACATTGCCAGCAGCAGAGCAAAGCAAAAGAAAAGAGAAAAAAGGAAAAAATAACAAAAAGAACAACGGAGGAGACTATAATTGAAACATTAACATTAACGCACGTTCGAAACGAACAAACGCGCTATACCACCAATTCGAAGCCTTAGGGAGATGATTGCCGGACAAAACAGGCAGCCAAACTGGAAGGCATAGGAGCACAACAGCTTTGACTGGCATTACCAGCCAACGAAACGTAAAATAGGACAACGACAGCGAAAGGAATCTCGCCTTGGAAAAGGCTACGCTTTGAAAGCATTGGTCCAGAACCAGAGAAAATAAGTTCAGATGATGTTAAATTGAGCTGGGTCGAATTTTTTATACCCTCCACGTTATAGGTTAAAGGCCAGAACTTTTGGACAAAGATCGAAGGAGAGACGAATAAAAGCAAGGCTGGACAAAAATACTACAAAATCTAAGTAGAAATGACAAACGAAACTTTGAAAGGACAAAACTCAAAAACAGAACGAATAAAATATAATGGGAATCTTCTTATATATAAAAATCAAGTTGTGTATGTTTGTATGTTTGTTGCTTTGTTTGTTTGTGTGTTTGTGTGTTCCTTATAGACTCAGAAACGGCTGCACGGATTTTCTTGAAAATTTCACTGATGATGCATAATGATGCCGTGGTGAAAATAGGGTATTAAATTTTTTGATATCTGAAGTGGGAAAGGACCCTTCCCCTTACCCTAATTTTCAGAAATGCCAGATCTCGGAGATGGGTGGTGCGATTTAAGAGAAATTTTGTGTGTTATAGTAACCTACAAACATAAATTTGGTATCCAAATTTCGGAAGGGGTACCTAGGGGGGGCGCCCCACCCTAAAACCTACCAAATATAAATATAGACCAATCACAACAATATGGGACTCAAATAAAATGTATTTAAGATTAAAAAACCAATCTGCTATAGAATTGTCGGATCAAATGTTTGGGGGACCACCCAACCCCCAAAACACCCATAAATCGGACATATTTACCGACCATGGCAATATGGGACTCACATGAAAGGTATTTGCGAGTAGAATACGAATCTGATATCCAAATTTGGGACAAAGTTTCTTTGGGTCCACCCCTTCCCCAAAGCACCCCCCAAACAGGACTTATTTACTGATCATGGCAATATGGGGCTTAAGTAAAAGGCATTTGAGTGTAGAATACGAATTTGATATTCAGATGTGGGACCAAATGTTTGAGAGGCCACCCCGAGAACATTCCCCAAATGAGACCAAATTTACGAACATAGCAATATTGGGCTAAAATGAAAGGTCTTTGGAAGTATATCACTAATCTGATATCAACGTTCCGGAAAAGTGTCTATGGGGCCTCCCCACCCCCATAACAGCACCCAAATAGGAAGTATTTCCTGACCATTGCAATATGAGGCTCAAATAAGAGGTATTTTAGAGTAGAACACGAATCTGATATATATTTTCAAAGCCAAATCACTGAGTTGCCGCCCCATTCGCCAAAACACCCCCCAAATCGGTCATGTTTGCCGACCATGGAAAAATGGAGCTCAAATGAAAGGTATTTGGGAGTAGACCATGAATCTGACATCAACATTCGGGACCAACTGTCTAAGGGACGTCCCACCACCATAACAACCCCCAAGTAGGACCTATTTGCTCACCAAGACATAGCTTTTAGGGCCCATACCCCAAACCGGACATAATTGCTGGCTTTTTCAATAAGTGGTTTTAGTGAATGGTATTTGAGATTAAAAAAACGAATTTGGTATCCAATTTTGAGGCCAATGCCAATATGAGGTTCAAATATATGAGAATAGAGGACGTTGCTGATATATTTTCAGGGCTTAGTGTTTGGGGGACCACCCCACTCCCCAAAACCCCCCTAAATCGGACATATTTCCCGATCATGTCAATGTGGGGTTTAAATATATATAATTTTTTGCTATCGGGAGGGGGGCGGACCCTCCCCCTTACCTCAAAAATACTACCCAAAAATAAAAGTGGAACGATCGGGACAATATGGGATTCAAATGAAAGGTATTCAAGAGTAGAGTACGAATTTCATAATAAAACTTGGGTCCAAGTATATGGGGCCCCGCCCCAGCCCCAAAAACCCCTTAAAATAGGTATATAATTTTTAGATATCGGGTGGAGGCGGACCCTCCCCCTTACCACAACAACGCCATCCATATCCGAAAGTGGTCCGATGGGCACAATAAGGGTATTAAATGGAAGGTTTTAGAGACCAGAAAATGAATATGGTATTAAAATTTGGGTCCAAGTACATTAGGTTCACATTAGGTAAAGGGAAGTCGCCCACCCCCAAATGGGCATATCAGCCGACCATGGCTATATAGGACTTAAATGAAAGAAATTTGGGAGTAGATTAAAAATATAACATTAAAATTTTCGTTCAAGTCAAGGTGGCGCTTTTCCTCCTAAAAATACGTCGAATAGATTAATTGACCTATTTGCGGCAATATGGGACTCAAATGCAAGGTATTTGAGAGTAGTAAACGAATTTGATATCCAATTTTGGGGATACGCCCTAAATCACACCTTAAACTGAACTTCATTTCTTACTTTAGCAATACGGAGCTCAAATCAACGGTATTTGGGAGTAAAGAACGAATTTGAAATCTATTTTAAGGGCAAAGCCCAGCCTCAAAACACCCTCCAAACGGTTCATACCTACCGACCATGACAAAATGGGGTTCAAAGTAAAGGGATTTGGGAGTGGACACTAATTTGAATCGAAATGTCTCCCCTAAAAACCACTTCTTATTTACCTAATTTCAAAAATACCAGATCTCGGAGATTGGTAATGCGATTAGTTCGAAATTTTTTGCACTCTAACAATCACCAAAAAAAACATGGTTTCTATTGTTGGGGACGGGTGCCGCAGGGACAGCCCAAAACCCGCCAAATGGATATATAGACCAATCACGGCAATATAGAGCCATGTGTTTGAGGAGCTGTCGCACCCCAAAATACGTTCCTATTACATAAATGCTATTTGGGGCGGAATTTTATTGATTTTTGGGGCAAAGATCCTGGGGTCCACCCCCCACATTCAAACAGAACTTACCGATCATGCCATTATGGGACTCTTCGAAATATCCCCTAAACCCGAAATATTTACCAATACAGTAATATGGGGCTCAAAAGAAAGGCATTTGGGAGTAGAGTAAAAATTTGCCCAGGAACCGAGCAGGGGCAAACTTTTCATACAAGTTGAGTTTATCGACGATAAGGGACCTTTTTTATAGCCGAGTACATACGGTGTACCGCAGTGCCACACCTCTTTGGGGAGAATTTTTAACATGATTTTAACGCAGGAGTTCAACGTCATAGGCGGGCATAGACTACAGTAGTACGATATCCACATTCAGGGCAAAGTGTCGCCACCCTAAAAACATATTATAGAGTTAAAGAAGGCGCAGCGGAGCGAGCCCGGTTCGGCTAGTAGAATATATAAGAAGGACGGTTAAAGCGATGGACAGATAAATGGACGGACAGCTGTAAAAATGACAGAGCAGCAGAAATAGGAACAGATTGAGAAGTGGATATAACTGCATAGACAAAGAGAAGAAACGAAGTATGAAAAAAGAGATGAAGTGTCAAAAATAAGAATTGCCAGTCGGGCAGAGAGAGTCAAAGTAAGACTAGAATACATTTTTCTGTATTTAGTGCATATGATCACATTGTTACAAACGGAATAACAAAGCTAGTATACCTCCATCATTTTGTGGTTAGCTAAAAAGAAATGCATGGCATTAAATAAAAGAGGTCCCAGCAAAGAAAAAGGATGAACGCTCAAAGCAGGAGGTCTGCTCCTTTTCACCCTTGTGAGTGAGAGGGTGCTGCGATTACAAGAGTTCCGATTACAAATGGCAAAAGTATCGCTTTGCGAACAAAGTAGGAAAAATTCCTGTAGATTTTCCTTAAAAAAATTTTACTTTTTTAATTTTGGTTTTTTTTATGCCATAGTCCTTGTTTTAGTGTTCTCTTTTTTTTTTCTTACTTTCAGCTCTCATGCAAAATTCATTGATGTTTGGAGAAAAGACAGCAAAAGTAAAACGAACACATAAAAAGTGGCATTAATTTTAATGGCCCCAAGGAATTATATTAAGGAATGTTTTTGCCATAAATGTTACAGCTTCAGTTTTTTTCGCTCACTCGCTGGCCCGCTTCCTCTCCTTCCCCGCCAAAAACAGATAATGGCACTTTGACAGCACACTCGTAGAGAATTGATGCGATTTCACAATCTAATCTCTGGCATGTACTGCACTTGACGGAAATAGTCAGATGGTGACAAAATTACATGAAATTAAGCAATTTTGCAGCAGCGAATTTGGAAACTTTCACAAGCTACACTTTCCAGCGAAATACTTTAAAAATTATTTGGAGGAATTTTTCCATTAAAAGTTGGTTAAAAAAATGTCCTAAATGTAGCCATGTAAACGAATTTAATAAAATATTTTGCAGAAAACCATGAAAATGATTTTAGATTTGGAAAAAAGTTTACCAGTAAATGAATCAGTACAGAACAAGTAAAAGGGATTTAAGTTAGGCAAGGTAATGTCTTAATTACATTTTTAAACCCCCCACCATAGGATGGGGGTATACTAATTTCGTCATTCTATTTGTAACACCTCGAAATATGCGTCTAAGACCGCATAAAGTATATATTCTTGATCGTCATGACATTTCAAGCCGATCTAGCCATGTCCGTTCGTCTGTTCGTCCGTCTGTCCGTCCGTCTGTCCGTCCGTCTGTCTGCTCGTCCGTCTGTCCGTCCGTCTGTCCGTCCGTCTGTCTGTCCGTCCGTCTGTCCGTCCGTCTGTCTATCCAAAGCACGCAAACTTTCGAAGGAGTAAAGCTAGCCGCTTGAAATTTTGCACAAATACTTCTTATTGGACTAGGTCGGTTGGGATGGGCCATATCGGTCCATGTTTTGATATAGCTGCCATATAAACCGATCTTCGGTCTTGACTTCTTCAACCCCTAGAGGGCGCAATTCTTATTCGATTGGAATGAAATTTTGCACGACATGTTTTGTTTTGATATCCAACAACTGTGCCAAGTTTGGTTCAAATCGGTCTACCTCCTGTTATAACTGCCATATAAACCGATATTGGGTCTTGACTTCTTGAGCATCTAGAGGGCGCACTTTTTATCCAATTGGAATGATATTTTGCACTAAGTATTTTGTAATGATATCCAACAACTGTGCCCAGTATGGTTCAAATCGGTCTATAACCTGATACAGCTGCCATATAAACCGATCTGGGGACTTGACTTCTTGAGCTTCTAGAGTGCGCAATTCCTACCCGATCTTGGGTCTTGACTTCTTCAGCCTCTAGAGGGCGCAATTCTTATTCGATTGGAATGAAATTTTGTACGACGTGTTTTGTTATGATATTCAACAACTGTGCCAAGTTTGGTTCAAATCGGTCTATCACCTGATATAACTGCCATATAAACCGATATTGGGTCTTGACTTCTTGAGCATCTAGAGGGCGCACTTTTTTTCCTATTGGAATGATATTTTGCACTAAGTATTTTGTTATGATATCCAACAACTTTGCCCAGTGTGGTTCCAATCGGTATATAACCTGATACAGCTGCCATATAAACCGATCTGGGGACTTGACTTCTTGAGCTTCTAGAGGACGCAATTCCTACCCGATTTGGCAGAAATTTTGCACGACGTAATTCATTATGATTTTCAGCAACTGAGCCATATAGGGTTTAAATCGGTATATAACCTGATATAGCTGCCATATAAACCGATCTGGGATCATGACTTCTTGAGCCTCTAGGTGTCGCAATTATTATCCGATTTGCCTGAAATTTTGTACGACGGATCCTCTCATGACCATCAACATACGTGTTTATTATGGTCTGAATCGGTCTATGGCCGATACAGCTCCCATATAAATCGATCTCTTTGTTTTACATCTTGAGCCCCAATAGGGCGCAATTCTTATTCGAATTGGCTGACATTTTACACAGGTCTCCAACATATAATTTAATTGTGGTCCGAACCGGTCCATATCTTGATATCGCTCCAATAGCAGAGCAAAGCGTTTCTTTTATCCTTTTTTGCCTAAGAGGAGATGCGGGAAAAAGAACTCGACAAATGCGATAGATGCAGCCTCCTCAAATCCTACAGAGCTAGGATTGATGCCAACATGTTAGATGTGTGTCCTGATTGTAATCTGGGACCATAAGACACACGTTGGGCAGCAGTCTGGCATAAAGTCACTTAAATGTTTACGTCCACTGTGATACTATAGCAACAGGAGAAAGAAGATTTCTACTAGTACCTATCGTTGAATCATCCAAATCGCTTTAAAAAATACAACAACTTGCTAATGCTCACATCCACTTAATCAGACAATTTCTCAAATAAATTAAAGTGGAACACCTTCTGACTGCCAGTGCGGAAAACACACACACAACAGATGTTCTATAGTAATAATGACCCCGTGGTGAAAACAGGGTACTACTTTTTTTGATATCTGAAGGGGGGGGGGGGGAGGACCCTCCCCCTACCCTAATTTTCAGAAACACCAGATCTCGGAGATGGGTGGTGCGATTTAAGTGAAATTTTGTGTGCTCTCATATAGCACCCTTAAAATAAAAATTTGGTATCCAAATTTCGGATGGGGTACCTAGGGGGCTGCCCCACCCTAAAACTTACCAAACATATATTTGGACCAATCAACACAATATGGGACTCAAATGAAAGGTATTAAGGATAAGAAAACATATACGATATCCAATTGTCGGACCCAGTGCCAGGGGGACCAACCCAAGCCCCAAAACACCCCTAAATCGGACATATTTACCGACCATGGCAATATGGGACTCAAATGAAAGGTATTTGCGAGTAGAATTCGAATCAGATATCCAAATGTGGGACCACGTTTCTGGGGGTCCACCCCTGCCCCAAACTGGACTTATTTACTGACCGTGGGAATATGGGGCTTAAATAAAAGGTATTTGAATGTGTAAAAGGTATTTGATATCCAAATATGGGATCAAGTGTTTGGGGGGCCGCCTCTCAACAAAAAGACCTCCCCCAAAGGGGGAGTAAAGGACGAATTTGATATCAATATTCGGGAAAAGTGTCTATGGGGCCACGCCACACGTGGAACACGAATCCGATCTATATTTTCAAGGCCAACTCACTGAGTGGCCGCCCATCCCCCAAAACACCCCCCAAGCCGGTCATGTTTGCCGACTAGAAAATATGGGGCTCAATTTAAAGGTATGTGGGAGTAGACCACATATCTGATATCAACATTAGGGGCCAACTGTCTAGCGGACGTCCCACCACCATAACAACCCCCAAATAGGACGTATTTGCTCACCAAGACAATTTGCCTCTTAAAGAAAGTGGAATTAAATATTCATAGTTTTTAGGGCCAATACCCCAAACCGGAAATATTTGCTGACTTTTGCAATAAGGAGTTTCGGAAACAATTTTCTGGGGGTCTACCCTTTTCCCAAAATACCCCACAAACAGCAATTTTGTACTGACCATCGCAATATGGGGCTAAAATAAAGGTATTTGGGAGTAAAATACGAATTTGATATCCAAATGTAGGACCATGTATTTAGGACATCACCCCTTTCCCAAAACACCCCCAAAGGGAAAAAATTTCAACCATTGAATATGTGGCTCAAATGATAGGTATTTGAGATTAGAAAACGAATTTGATAACCCATTTTGGGGCCATGTGTTTGGGGACGCCTCATCCGGTAAACTCCTCCTAAGCCAATGGCAATATGGGGTTTAAATAAATGGCATTTGAGAGAAGTGCACGATGCTGATATTTTTTTAAGGGCCAAGTATCTGGGTGACCACCTCTCCCCCAAAAACACCACTAAATCAGACATCATGAGAATATCGGGCTGAAATGAAGTATTTTAAGAATGGAGTACAACTTACATCCAAACTTAAATTCGTAGACCAATAAAGATCAAATGGGATTCAGATAAAGGCACTTATATTGTTAAAATGTTTGTCAAGTTAGTATGGTATTTCACTAAAAAACCTTTAATTGTCGAAACTAAATATTCCAGGAAACTTTTGTAAAAGAAGGCGCAGCGGGGCGGGCCCGGGTCAGCTAGTTTAAGATAAAAACCAACTAGGACCAACCATTTCCCCGATAGTCTATGTCCTCCTCTACAAATATCTAGAACAAGTTTTACCACTCAGATCAACAGATAAAATGTTGTGGACTTATTTCCCATTTTTTCGCCGTTTGGCTCACTTTGCTTCGTTATGAAACAAATATTTTGTAGCACTCTCATTCCGCCTTTAATTGGGAGGTTTCAATTTCCTTTCATCCATTTAACCTTTGTTAGACAAATACCAAGGAAATCATAATAAATTGTTCTTCAAAATTTGACCATTTAATGATAGCAACAAAAACACCTTGATTCTCACTTCCACACTTAAATCATCCTAAATCCATCCAATCATCCATGGATACGGCAAACATGCCAAGTTGCGCTCTATGGCAAAATGGCTGCTTTTGTTTTCACAGTGATTGCTAAAGTGAAATATTTAATTTAGCATAATATCCAGTTACGCGTACAACCAATTAAAATTTCAAATTGCCATCGCCAATTGGCTGTTTGTCATAAAATATTAATGATGCCATTCGGTCAAAACGGTGCTACATGCCTCACCAACATCACGGCCATTACAATTTGACTCCCTTTGGGAATACTCCCTTTTGGGTTGCTATACTACAGCGCCTTGTAAGAAAACCGTTGCGGATGTTTTTTGCAGTCGAAGTTCGAGTCTTAATGAAGGCTTCGTTGCTGTTAGATTGGCCAACTTTCCACTTGCACTGAAGGGTCAGCTCAATTGTAAGAAATTTCGATTAAGGTAATAACAACATTTATAGGCTTTAAGCATTTGAGTGAGTGAGGCTCATAAAGAACTTTATGTTGAAGTGCCCGCTGAAGCATATTGGAAATGACGAAAAGAAATATAAACGCACCGTTGCTTTTGAAAGCCTTTGTCAAAGTTTTCGTTGTCCATTCACAGTAGGGCAAACCCATATAATGGGGCGAGAACTTTAGCAAAATCGTTTTTTCCAAGGATGACAAAAGTGAGAAAAGTTCGGCTTGGTCAAATTTTATTTAAGCCTTTATCAAGCATTTGAACTCCAAAAATAGGAAGACCACATATATTTTTATGCAAATTATCTAAGCATGGGGGTACCTCTTTACCACCATAAGATGGGGATAATCTAGTCATTCCGTTTGTAACACCTCGACATGTTGACCTACGGGCCCATTTGGTATATAAAGGGTTTTCCAATAGGGACTTGACAACTTTGAGTTTAATTTGTGAACGCACTCTTACACTAATCACCGAACTGTCACTACCAATTTATTCAGTTAACTAAACATTTCCATCATGGTAAAGTACTTGAACGAACAATGTCAGAAAATTACAAAAATTTCTTACCGAAATTCGTCGGTGAAATCAAATCAAAATCATCTTCAGTGACGAAGCTCATTTTTGGCTTAATGGGTTCGTAAATAAGCAAAATATGCGCTATTGGTCAGGTGAAAATCCATATGGGCTTTATCCACTAACTGTGGTGCGGTTTGCATGCCGGCGGCGTCATTGGGTCATACTTCTTCGTCGTTGATACCAATCGTCACATTACCGCGAATGAAAGGCAACCGTACCATGCCCACTGATTATTTTTGGCCTGAATTGGAACATATTGACCTGGACGACATGTGGTTTCAACAGGCTGGTGCCAAAAGCCACACCGTATACGTTACAATCGATTATTTGTAGAGTAAGTTAGATGAGCGGGGTGACTTGAGGATGTTGTAAGCCAAGCAACGTATCTGACTGATTTTAGCTTGGCAAAATGAAGGTTTATTTTGGTCTTCTTTCACCTCAAATGTGGACACACCTGGGTAACAACCTTTAAACGTGGGGAACTAAAATGTGCCCCGAGATCACCTGTCAAACGATAAAAATATGGGCTGGGGCGACGGGTTAGTAGCCCATGATCCGGAATTGAATTGAAGAGATTACTTTGAAAAAAGAAGAAGATCGAAAAAAGACCCCCCCTATGTTGACGACCCCCGCAAACGTTTTAAGGAACATGATTTGCGTATCTGCACCTTGAATGTCCGCACTCTTTATAGAGAGGGTGCAGTATACGCACTGGCTGATATATTAGGGAAATACAGGGCAGACATAACCTCCATACTGCTCCATGCCACTGTGGGCATACACCTAAGCCAGTAATCGGCTTGTTGTGCGTTCTAAATACAAAAAAACCTCAAATGTGGACACACCTGAGTAGCAACCTTTAATATCCGTTATACGTAGGGAACTAAAATGTGCCACGAGTTCACCTGTGAAACGACAAAAATATGGGCTGGGGCGTCGGGTTACTAGCCCATCACCCGGAATTGAATTGAAAAGATTACTTTGATAAAAGATCCCCCCCTTTGTTGACGACCCCCGAAACGTTTTAAGGAACATGATTTGCACTTTGAATGTCCGCACTCTTTATAGAGAGGTTGCAGTATACGTACTGGCCGATATATTAGAGAAATACAAGGCAGACATTACCTCCATACTGCTCCATGCCACTGTGGGCATACACCTAAGCCAGTAATCGGCTTGTTGTGCGCTCTAAATACTAACAAGCCGATTACTGGCTTACTTAGGTGTATGTCCATAGTGGCAAGGGGATGATGGCGACAAAGAGGATCACTCAGAACCAATCCCTGATGATGGTATACAATTTTTAACTCCTAGTCAGAATGAGGTCCAAGTAGCTATGACCCGATTGACGAACAGCAAGGCAGCAGGATCCGACGGGTTACCCGTGAACTATTAAGGACCGGAGGTGAAGATGGTATAGAATGTTTACCTTCTAGTCAGAATGAGGTCCAAGTAGCTGTGACCCGACTGAAGAACAGCAACGCAGGAGGAGCCGATGGGTTACCCGCTGAACTATTAAGGACCGGAGGTGACACGCTGATGAGGCATATGCATCAGCTTGTCTGCGTAATCTGGCTAGAAGAACGCGCACCCGATAACTGGAACCTCAGCATACTCTGTCCCGTACACAAGAAAGGAGATAAGACGGAATGTGCCCACTACAGAGGAACAAGTCTCCTCCCCAACGCATACAAGATACTCTCGAGCGTAGTGTGTGAAAGATTAAAACCTAAAGTCAATGAGATAATTGGACCCTACCAATGCAGCTTTAGATCTGGTCTATCCACCATAGCCCAGATATTCACACTGCTCCAAATCCTGGAAAAGACTCTAGAAGGACAACTAAACTCTTACCATTTCTTTGTTGACTACTAATCCGCTTTCGACTGCGCTACACGTCAAGCCATATCTGAGTTTGGTATCTCTGCGAAATTAATAAGACTCTGCAGGATGACATTTGCTGATGCACTTACCCCAGCTAGAATATGAAAGTATCTCTCAAACTAATTCAATACCAAACGAGGTTTCAGACAGGGAGACAGCTTATCGTGTGATCTCTTTAATATCCCGCTGGAGAAGATTATAGGAGATGCAGATGTGAATAGATTTGACACACTAATCACAAGAGAACATCGACATCATAGGTCGGTCACCGGATGTAGTAACTGCAGTCTTTGAAAGAATCGGAAGAGAGTTAGTGAAAATGGATCTGGAAGTAAATGGAGATAAGGCAAAGTCGATGATATCAACTCCCAAAGCGCCTTGTAGGAAGATAAAGAAAATGGAGAAAGTTGGGAACCACAATAAAAAGAGATAGTCAGCAACGTTATCTACCTCGGCACCGCCGTAAACGAAACGAATGATTCCAGTTTTAAAATAAAGCGAAAAATACGAACGTTTCGGCTGAGGTTATTAAGTCCTTTTTGCCAAACCTGATATATTGACAGTCTCAACATTCTGAGTCGATCTAGCCATGTTCGTTCGTCCGTCTCTCCGTTAGGCGAAATTACGATAGCGATCGAACACCTTAAATTAGCCGTTTGAAATATTGCCCAGATAATTCTTACCCATCATGTAAAATATATGAACCAGTTTGCATTAATGGAGAAGATAGACGTCGTATGAACCACGAGCTGTATGACAATGGTCGCGTTGGCTAGCTCATGTTTTCAGAATGGATAAAGAAGCCCCCAGCGATGGTATACAAAAACCGGGACCACCTATAGTCCAATGGAAAGATCAAGTGGTGCCAGACTCCTCGCAACTTGGTGTGAAAGATTTTAGAAGGGGAACGCTTTTCTACGTTCGGTTAATGGGACAAATGTTCTGACAGAGCCAATTGAAGTTAGTAAGTACTTCGTATTAATGTAGGTTGTTGGGTGTTGCAAATGGGCCATAACGGTTTAGATTTGGATACAGTCCCCATAAAAATCGATACCCAGGTTTCACTTCTGGAGCCCCCAGAGGAGATTTGGCTGAAATTTTGCACATGGACTTCTTATTTGACTTTCACCAGCCGTGTCAAGTATGATCAAAATCGGTCGATAAACTGATATAGCCCCCATATAAACCGATCCACGGATTTGATTTGTTCAGCTCCTGGAAGTCTAAATTTCCAATCGATGTAGCTGAAATTTGACACAAGGACTTCTGTTGTGACTTGCAATATCCATGCTACTGATGAGCAGAATAGGACTTTAAACTGATATAGTCCTCATATAAACCCATCCCTGATTTTGATTTGTTCAGCCACTGGAAGCCTCAGTTTTCATCCGATTTAGCAACATCCGTGCCAAGTATGGTCATAATCGGACTATACACTGATTAAGTCTCATATAAAACGATCTCCTGTTTTGACTTCTTAAGCCCCTAGAGGCCTTAATTTCCATGCGATTTGGCTGAAATTTGGCTGAAGAAGGGCACAAGTTCGCAATACTCATAACTAATCTCAGCCCGATGGTTATATAGGCCTCTCAAAAACTGATTCCCAGATAAGACTTTTTGAGAACATAGAGACTAATTTCTACCGGTTTTGTTGTTACAAAATAATTAAAATGCAAACTGAACGTTTTTACCAGAACCCATGGTGTTGGGTACCCAAGATTCGTCCCTACCGAACTTATCCCGCTTTTACTTGTTATACCCATGGGAAATATTCATTTCCGACCCTATAAAGAACATATATTCTTGATCAGCGTAAAAATCTAAGACCATCTGGATATGTCCGTCCGTCTGTCCGTCTGTCTGTTGAAATCACGCTACAGTCTTTAAAAATAGAGATATTGAGCTGAAATTTTGCACAGAATCTTTTTTTGTTCATTAACAGGTTAATTTCGAAGATGGGCTATATCGGACCATATCTTGATATAGCCCCCATATAGACCGATCCGCCGATTTAGGGTCTTAAGCAAATAAAGCCCACATATATTATCCGATTTTACTGAAATTGGGGACATTGACTTGTATTAGGCTCTTCGACATCCATCGTCAATTTGGCCCAGATCGGTCAAGATTTGGATATAGCTGCCATATAGACCGATCGTCCGATTTTGGGTCTTAGGCCCATAAAAGCCACATTTATTATCAGATTTTACTGAAATTTAAGACAGTGAGTTGTGTTAAGCCCTTCGACATCCTTTGCCATTTTGGCCCAGATCGGTCCAGATTTGGATATAGCTGCCATATAGAGCGATACTCCGATTTTGGGTCATAGGCCCATAAAAGCCACATTTATTATCAGATTTTGCTGAAATTTGGAACAGTAAGTTGTGTAAGGCCCTTCGACATTTTTCTTCAATTTGACCCTGATCGGTTCAGATTTGGATATAGCTGTCATATAGACAGATCCTCCGATTTAGGGTCTTAAGCCCATAAGAGCCACATTTATTATCCGATTTTGCTGAAATTTGGGACAGAGAATTAAGTTAAGCCCCTCCACATATTTCTGCAATTTGCTTTAGATCGATCAAGATTTGCATATAGCTGCCATATAGACCGATATCTCGATTTAAAGTCTTGGCCCCAAAAAAACGCGCATTTATAATCTGATTTAACTGAAATTTGACACAGTGACGTATGTTAGGCTTTTCGACATACATGTTGTTCAGAACGGTCTATTTTTAGATATAGCCACTAAAAAGATCAGTATTTTATTATAAACAATTGAATAATGACTTTTATTTATTAGTATTTGGTCCAAATCTGAACATATTTCGATATAACTGCTATGGGACATAAGGTATGCAATTTTCACCAGATTTTTTTGAAAGGTGGTTTACATATATTCCCGAGGTGGTGGGTATCCAAAGTTCGGCCCAGCCGAACTTAACGCTACTTGTTTTCATATGCCTTGATTTTTACTACTGGTGGAGAATTTATTTAATTTATTATATTCTAATTGAGATTTCCCAACACTGTTCATATCGATATTCCTTTTTCTGGAGCTGCGGATTATTTCTTGAGCAACGGCCAGCAAACAAATGAAATAATTTCGATGATTATTATTTCTCCTCCTCCCCCTCCTCCTTCGTTGGGATCCTCGCTATTTTTTCCTTTGGTCTGAAGGTAATTGAGCCGACCAAACAAATAACAAAGCAAAATAACGCACAATAAAAGGGGTTACTTAACTTTCGGCGAAAGGATAATTTGAATAGACGTAGCATGAGGCGTGAAGTACGCTTGAGAAGGACAGAGAAAAAAAACACCATGAGTAGGGTTAGGAAGGCGTAGACCGCTTGTAAGGATAAATAAAATGCCAACTGCCGCAACAGCTGTCAAAGCAATGTAATAATAATTATTATTTTATTGGCAAACCATTTAACTGGAAATCTATAAAAGATGTAAGGCAAAGAGATGATGGTGAAGCTAAACTGAAAAAAACGAAAACAAAACGAAAACAATTTCACTAAGCAAAGTATCGAATGGCCTACTCTACTCGCCCTCATTGCTCACACCCATCCACTACACGGCTGGTGACCATGAAAGGTAATGAAATCATGAAACAAGGCAAAAACTTTTGGTCAAAATTACAAAAGTAACCATGGAGGCGTAGATGCCTTGCTTTGTTATTAGCGCATTTTTCTTATGGCCTTCATGAATGATGAAAGAGAAAACAATTAAAATGAATTTGAAATATTTTGTGTTGCTGGTATTGTAAAACTCCTTTGAAGAAGATGAGGAAGGAGTAGGGGGCAAGATTGAATCTTAAGGAGTTGCCATTATGGCATTGCTGTTTAATTATTGAAGCAAAAGTCAGGGTTATAATTATAAAATAATTATTGCCAATAACGATGAGCAATACCACAGATGGTCAAATTGCTCATGGAAAGTTAAATGAAATACAAAATTTTAAAACGAGCATATTATTGCTGTATTTGCATAGGTCCGTCCCACCATGGGAAGGGGTTCCATTGTGTTTTGTTACTTTTTATGCAACGCCTCGAAACATGGAACTATATGGAACTCATATTTTAATCGTCCTTTTTTAGGTACAGCAAATATCACTTAGCCATGGGTGGCGTATATGTTATAGTAAAGGTGTATTGCAATTTTATAAAGCATACGACACAGATACATATGTATTAGACCATCCCACTGTGGGCGAAATGACCGATCTAGCACAGCAAAACTCAATATTTAACTTGCTTAAAATCGGCAAAATTGTACCTAGATCGATCAAGAACATTCCACTGATCTTAGAAATCGATTCTACATTGATTGATTTGGTCCAGTAGAACAGCTGTAAGCTGTCAAACCCAACATATGTTTCAGCTGGTGCATACATGGAATTTTGGGTCTCTAGGTTAAGGTATATCCTTAAGACTCTCATCCATAATTGGCGTGCATGTGTTTTGTTTCGGAAGAAAACTGTGCATCAAATTATGGCCGCACTTTTATATGCACTGAAGACGATTTCAAAGGAGCCTTTGAGATTAAGTCCTAGGGGCTGCCTTATGATTGAAGGATACCTGCTTGTGTTTGTCTCCTTTCGACTAAAGCAATTAATTTGGAAGCGACGAATGGTATGTCAACCGACTGCTTTATGGCAGCGTTTACTCGATTTTTCTCTCCCAGAGGGTGTCTCTCAAGGACATTTTCCGGCAATGGACCTTCTTTTGTGAGAGCTTGTAATGTTCTTTCACTAAGGAACAGCGACAAACTTCTCACATATCAATGAGTGCAGTCCGATTCAAGTTTAAGCTAATGATAAGGGGTCTCCTTTTATAGCCGAGTCCGAACGGCGTGCCGCAGTGCGACACCTCTTTCAAGAGAAGTTTTACATGGCATAGTACCTCACAAATGTTGGCAGCAATAGGATGGGAAAACCACCGCTGAAAATTTTTTTTGCCAGCATTAGGAGGGAAAACCACCGCTGAAATGTTTTCTGATGATCTCGTCAGAATTCGAACCCAGGCGTTCAGCATCATAGGCTGACATGCTAACCTCTGCGCTACTGTGGCCGGTCGATTGAACAAACACTTATTTCTGAGCATGCCTTCCAGTTATTAGAATGGAAATTTATTCCCGGCTTATGGGAGGCAGGATTTGAGAGTTTTAATACTCATCTAAAGAGAGTGTCTTATGCCTAGAGATTTACTTTCGAGGAGTTCACTACTACAAATTAGCCAGGATCGAAACTTCCATAAAATCTAGGCCCCAATGATCTGGCCGCTTTAACCCCAGCATATTTTCTTGTCCTTTCGGGCCTTGTCCTGAAAACTAAGTTTACATGTCGACAGATTTCAGTTTCCCTGGAATGTGTAGGGTAGTTCCTAGTCTCGCAAGCTCATCCGCTTTAAAATTCCCTGGGATATATCTGTGGCCTGGCACCCATAACAGGTGAATGCTGAACTGTACAGCCATCTCGTTGAGAGATCTGCGCCAGTCGGGGCGGTTTTTGTGTTCAGAAATACGTTCTCCAGAGATTTAATGGCTGCCTGGCTGTCTGAGAAGATATTTATGCCAATCGTCGTAATGTTAACCATTCCACCACTTCCTTAATTGCAAGAATCTCTGTTTGAAATATACTGCAGTGGTCGGGTAACCTTTTCGATATGAGATTACACCCCAAAGCCCACCTGGTCGTTTAGTTTGGAACCATCCGTGTAGAGACTATATAAATTCTGTTACCAGGGATATCGTAGTTCTAATCGGTTTTATCAGGAATATAGGTAAAGTAATATTTACCAAAAAGCGGCTCAGGTAGGGGGTAATCCACACTGCCTGGAGTATCGGATATTATATAAAGGATGAGTCCGTAGAGTCCGTAGCCGCCACATGACCAATGAGAAAGCTCCCTTAATCTCACGGCAGTGGTCACTGCAATTTGGTTAGCCACAATGTCCAGAGCCATAAGATGAAGCATTAAATTCAGTGCATGAGATGGTATCGTCCTCAGTGCGGCTGTGATGCACAAAGAAGCCATCCTTTGGATCCGGTTAAGCAGCAAGTGGATTTTAAATCGCCGTCCACCAGACTATAACACCATATAGCACTATAGGTCTGACAACTGCAGTATATACCCAATGCATGATACGCGGTCTAAGCCCCCAACTATTGCCAAATGGCTCTCTAGCAGGTATAGGGCAAGAGTATAAAGTATATATTTTCTTGATCGTCGTGACATTTTATCTCGATCTAGCTATGTCCGACCGTCTGTTCGTCCGTCTGTCAAAAACACGCTAACTTTCGAAGGAGTAACCCTAGGCGCTGGAGGCCACCGTAGCGCAGAGATTAACATGTCCGCCTATGACGCTGAATGCCTGGGTTCGAATCCTGGCGAGATCATCAGAAAACATTTTCAGCGGTGGTTTTCCCCTCCTAATGCTGGCAACATTTGTGAGGTACTATGCCATGTAAAAAACTTCTCTCCAAAGAGGTGTCGCACTATGGCACTCCGTTCGGACTCGGCTATGAGAAGGAGGCCCATTATCATTGAGCTTAAACTTGAATCGGACTGCACTCATTGATATGTGAGAAGTTTGCCCCTGTTCCTAAGTGGAATGTTCATGGGCAAAATTTGCATTTGCAAGCTAGGCGTTTGAAATTTGGAACAAATACTTTTTATTAGTTTAGGTCGGCTGGGATTGTAAATGGGCCAAATCGATACATGTTTTGATATAGCTGCCATATAAACCGATCTTGGATCTTGACTTCTTGTGTCTCTAGATAGCGCAATCAGCGTCCGATTTGACTGACATTTTGCACGTGGTGTTTCGGTATCACTTCCAACAACTGTGTTAAGTATGGTTCAAATCGGTTCATAAACTGATATAGCTGCCATATAAACCGATCTTGGGTCTTGACTTCTTGAGCCACTAGAGGGCGCGCTTAAAGTCCGATTTAACTGAAATTTTGCACGTGGTGTCTTGGTATCATTTCCAACAACTGTGCGAGGTATGGTCGAAATCGGTCTACAACCTAGTATAGCTGCCATATAAACCGATCTTGGATCTTGTCTTCTTGAGCCGCTAGAGGGCGCAATTCTTATCCGATTTGGGTGGAATTTTCCACGAGGTGTTTTGTTATGACTTCCAACGACTGTGCTAAGTATGGGGCAAATCGGAACATAATCTAATATAGCTGCCATATAAACCGATCTGGGATCTTGACTTCTTTAGCCTCCAAAGGGCGCATTTCTCAACCGATTTGGCAGAAATTTTGTACCACGACTTCTCCCATGACCTACAATATGCGTGTCCAATATGGTCTGAATCGATCCATAGCTTGATATAGCTCCCATATAAACCAATCTCCCCATTTAGCTTCTTGAGCCCCTACAAGGCGCAATTCTTATCTGAATGGACTGAAACATAATGACTTCTACAATGTTCAGCATTCAATTCATTTATGGTGTGAGTCGGACTACAACTTGATATAGCTCCAAGAGCATAACAGTTCTTATTCATTATTCTTTGTTTGCTTGAAAAGAGCTTCCGCACAAAGAACTCGACAAACGCGATCCATGGTGGAGGGTATATAAGATTCGGCCCGGCCGAACTTAGCTTGCTCTTACTTGTTTTGTTTTACTTTTCCCAATAAGCAAAATACGAACTATAATGGCGACCAGTTAACGATAACCCTTGTCGCCACGACGTCCACCATTCGATTTAGTGCTTTCTAAGGAATATGGTTGAGTATGTTAGGTCTTAGCTAGAAATTCTTAAGCTAAGAATAAATTTATATGGAATTTATTATAAAATCACAAACTGTACCCTGCATCCCTACTGTGACTGTGATAAAATGAGTAGTTCGACCCAGAAATTCCTGCTGATTCGTCTAAGCCAAGTCCGTCGGTCCGCATATCCTTTCTGTGCTGATAGTCCGTCTGGCGTTGTTTTGTGACTAAGGAGGAAATCGCATTTGTCATTCGATCATCACGAAATTTTGCATATACCACGTTTTTAGCCCGAAGACAAATGCTTCCAATTTTGGTAAAAATTGGTTCAGATTTAGATATAGCTCCCATATACACATATAATTCGACGGACATGAGCTTAGACATAGCCCCACAAGAAATAGTCGAAAGGCGTTAAATCCTACGATCTAGGCAATCAATTGACCGGTCCCTAACGTGAAATAAAATGTTCACCAAACTCGCCTCTCAATAAGTCCATTGTTACTCGTGCTGTGTGACATGTGGCACCGTCTTGTTGAAACCACATGTCATGCAAGTCAAGCTCTTGCATATTGAGCACACAAAAGTTGGATAGCATCTCACGTTAGCGCTCACCATTCACAGTTACGTTACGATTCGCATAATCTTTGAAGAAGTACGGTCCAATGATGCCACCAGCCCATAAACCGCAATAAACGATCACTTTTTCTGGATGCATTGGTAGGTCTTACAATGCTTTTGGCTGATCTTCACTCCAAAATCGACAATTCTGCTCTTTCTACGTACCCATTGAGCCAAAAATTAGATTGGTTGCTCAATGGAAGTAGCGCGCGATAAAATTTCTCAACAGACCACGCATTTTGGTAATAAAATTTAAGCGTTGTTCGTTTGTAAGATGATTCATTGTTAAATTATAGACCAAACTGAAGATGTTTGACAGTGAAACAAAACATCACTTGTTAAGGTCGCAGATCGATATCCCATGCAAATGCAAATTTGCCCTGAACATTCCATTAAGAAACAGGAGCAAGCTTATCACATATCAATGATTGCAAACGGTGACTTTGGATAGACGTTTTTACATGACTTCTATGCTAGGCATATTACCTCACATATGTAACCATCCCATGGTGAAGAGTATAAAAACCATTGGGCCTAACGCTGGATAATATCCTCAATAATTCTATGTTGAAAATCTTAAAGCTTGTAAGTTATTTCTCTTGATAATAAAAAACTAAAATAAATAAAACCTTAGACCTCCAAACAAAATACAAACGTTTAGTTAGCAAAAGGCATTGTTTTAGATTTTGAATTAGCATTCATTCGCTTCAAGTTAAAATTCACGAAATTTTCTACAAACTGATAGAACAATGCAGTGCATAAAAATAAACTACGAATTTTACATGAATACAAATACCAGTATTTCAATGGATGGATGGATATATGAGAGTATGAAGATTTGGATATAACATTGTTTGTGAGTAACCAAGCGTTTATGAGGGTGGCCAGTTACAATTCTTCTAAACAAAACTTCTAAACACTTTAACCCTTTGAGGACGAAGAATTAACCGCACGATAAAGTTTTGAAAAGTCCTTTTTACTAAGCAAAGTGTCACCAAATGGTGAAACTCTGAAAATGTTTGATGGAGTCACGAATTAAGGCCTATTTCCCTCTAGGACGCATAGTTTAGGAGATACGGCCATTTTAAGTTTTCCAAGTGAAATTTCGATTTTAATGGATTTTCGAAGAAATTCTGAATTTTTTGATGCAGTCACGAATTAAGGCCCATTTCCCTCTAGGACGCATAGTTAAGGAGATACAGCCATTTTAAGTTTTCCAAGTGAAATTTCGATTTTTAATGGATTTTCGAAGAAATTCTGAATTATTTGATGTTGTCACGAATTAACGCCCATTTCCCTCTAGGACGCATAGTTTAGGAGATACAGCCATTTTAAGTTTTCTAAGTGAAATTTCGATTTTTAATGGATTTCCGAAGAAATTCTGAAATTTTTGATGGAGTCACGAATTAAGGCCCATTTCCCTCTAGGACGCATAGTTAAGGAGATACAGCCATTTTAAGTTTTCCAAGTGAAATTTCAATTTTAAATGGATTTTCGAAGAAATTCTGAATTTTTTGATGGAGTCACGAATTAAGGCCCATTTCCCTCTACCACGCATAGTTTAGGAGATACAGCCATTTTAAGTTTTCTAATGGATTTTCGAAGAAATTCTGAATTTTTTGATGGAGTTACGAATTAAGGCCCATTTCCCTCTAGGACGCATAGTTTAGGAGATACAGCCATTTTAAGCTTTCCAAGTGAAATTTCAATTTTTAATGGATTTTCGAAGAAATTCTGAAATTTTTGATGGAGTCACGAATTAAGGCCCATTTCCCTCTAGGACGCATAGTTAAGGAGATATAGCCATTTTAAGTTTTCCAAGTGAAATTTCGATTTTTAATGGATTTTCGAAGAAATTCTGAATTTTTTGATGGAGTCACGAATTAAGGCCCATTTCCCTCTAGGACGCATGGTTAATGAGATAAAGCCATTTTAAGTTTTCTAAGTGAAATTTCGATTTTTAATGGATTTTCGAAGAAATTCTAAATTTTTTGATGGAGTCACGAATTAAGGCCCATTTCCCTCTAGGACGCATAGTTTAGGAGATACAGCCATTTTAAGGTTTCGAAGTGAAATTTCGATTTTTAATGGATTTTCGAAGAAACTCTGAATTTTTTGATGGAGTCACGAATTAAGGCCCATTTCCCTCTAGGACGCATAGTTATTTTAAGTTTTCTAAGTGAAATTTCGATTTTTAATAGATTTTCGAAGAAATTCTGAAATTTCTGATGGGGTCACGATTTCGATTTTTAATGGATTTTCGAAGAAATTCTGAATTTTTTGATGGAGTCACGAATTAAGGCACATTTCCCTCTAGGACGCATAGTTTAGGAGATACAGCCATTTTAAGTTTTCCAAGTGAAATTTCGATTTTTATTGGATTTTCGAAGAAATTCTGAATTTTTTGATGGAGTCATGAATTAAGGCCCATTTCCCTCTAGGACGCATAGTTTAGGAGATACAGCCATTTTAAGTTTTCCAAGTGAAATTTCGATTTTTAAAGGATTTTCGAAGAAATTCTGAATTTTTTGATGGAGTCACGAATTAAGGCCCATTTCCCTCTAGGACGCATAGTTAAGGAGATACAGACATTTTAAGTTTTCTAAGTGAAATTTCGATTTTTAATGGATTTTCGAAGAAATTCTGAATTTTTTGATGTAGTCACGAATTAAGGCCCATTTCCCTCTAGGAGGCATAGTTTAGGAGATACAGCCATTTTAAGTTTTCTAATGGATTTTCGAAGAAATTCTGAATTTTTTATTGGAGTCACGAATTAAGGCCCATTTCCCTCTAGGACGCATGGTTAAGGAGATAAAGCCATTTTAAATTTTTTAAGTGAAATTTCGATTTTTAATGGATTTTCGAAGAAATTCTGAAATTTTTGATGGGGTCACGAATTAAGGCCCATTTCCCTCTAGGACGCATAGTTAAGGAGATACAGCCATTTTAAGTTTTCTAAGTGAAATTTCGATTTTTAATGGATTTTCGAAGAAATTCTAAATTTTTTGATGGAGTCACGAATTAGGGCCCATTTCCCTCTAGGACGCATAGTTTAGGAGATACAGCCATTTTAAGTTTTCTAATGGATTTTCGAAGAAATTCTGAATTTTTTGATGGAGTTACGAATTAAGGCCCATTTCCCTCTAGGACGCATAGTTTAGGAGATACAGCCATTTTAAGTTTTCCAAGTGAAATTTCGATTTTTAATGGATTTTCGAAGAAATTCTGAATTTTTTGATGGAGTCACGAATTAAGGCCCATTTCCCTCTAGGACGCATAGTTTAGGAGATACAGCCATTTTAAGTTTTCCAAGTGAAATTTCGATTTTTAATGGATTTTCGAAGAAATTCTGAATTTTTTGATGGAGTCACGAATTAAGGCCCATTTCCCTCTAGGACGCATAGTTTAGGAGATACAGCCATTTTAAGTTTTCCAAGTAAAATTTCGATTTTTAATGGATTTTCGAAGAAATTCTGAAATTTTTGATGGGGTCACGAATTAAGGCCCATTTCCCTTTAGGACGCATAGTTAAGGAGATAAAGCCATTTTAAGCTTTCTAAGTGAAATTTCGATTTTTAATGGATTTTCGAAGAAATTCTGAATTTTTTGATGGAGTCACGAATTACGGCCCATTTCCCTCTAGGACGCATAGTTTAGGAGATACAGCCATTTTAAGTTTTCTAATGGATTTTCGAAGAAATTCTGAATTTTTTGATGGAGTCACGAATTAAGGCCCATTTCCCTCTAGGACGCATAGTTTAGGAGATACAGCCATTTTAAGTTTTCCAAGTGAAATTTCGATTTTTAATGGATTTTCGAAGAAATTCTGAATTTTTTGATGGAGTCACGAATTAAGGCCCATATCCCTCTAGGACGCATAGTTAAGGAGATACAGACATTTTAAGTTTTCTAAGTGAAATTTCGATTTTTAATGGATTTTCGAAGAAATTCTGAATTTTTTGATGTAGTCACGAATTAAGGCCCATTTCCCTCTAGGAGGCATAGTTTAGGAGATACAGCCATTTTAAGTTTTCTAATGGATTTTCGAAGAAATTCTGAATTTTTTGATGGAGTTACGAATTAAGGCCCATTTCCCTTTAGGACGCATAGTTTAGGAGATACAGCCATTTTAAGTTTTCCAAGTGAAATTTCGATTTTTAATGGATTTTCGAAGAAATTCTGAATTTTTTGATGGAGTCACGAATTAGGGCCCATTTCCCTCTAGGACGCATAGTTTAGGAGATACAGCCATTTTAAGTTTTCTAATGGATTTTCGAAGAAATTCTGAATTTTTTGATGGAGTTACGAATTAAGGCCCATTTCCCTCTAGGACGCATAGTTTAGGAGATACAGCCATTTTAAGTTTTCCAAATGAAATTTCGATTTTTAATGGATTTTCGAAGATATTCTGAATTTTTTGATGGAGTCACGAATTAAGGCCCATTTCCCTATAGGACGCATAGTTTAGGAGATACAGCCATTTTAAGTTTTCCAAATGAAATTTCGATTTTTAATGGATTTTCGAAGAAATTCTGAATTTTTTGATGGAGTCACGAATTAAGGCCCATTTTCCTCTAGGACGCATGGTTAAGGAGATAAAGCCATTTTAAGTTTTCTAAGTGAAATTTCGATTTTTAATGGATTTTCGAAGAAATTCTGAAATTTTTGATGGGGTCACGAATTAAGGCCCATTTCCCTTTAGGACGCATAGTTAAGGAGATAAAGCCATTTTAAGTTTTCCAAGTGAAATTTCGATTTTTAATGGATTTTCGAAGAAATTCTGAATTTTTTGATGGAGTCACGAATTACGGCCCATTTCCCTCTAGGACGCATAGTTTAGGAGATACAGCCATTTTAAGTTTTCCAAGTAAAATTTCGATTTTTAATGGATTTTCGAAGAAATTCTGAAATTTTTGATGGGGTCACGAATTAAGGCCCATTTCCCTTTAGGACGCATAGTTAAGGAGATAAAGCCATTTTAAGCTTTCTAAGTGAAATTTCGATTTTTAATGGATTTTCGAAGAAATTCTGAATTTTTTGATGGAGTCACGAATTACGGCCCATTTCCCTCTAGGACGCATAGTTTAGGAGATACAGCCATTTTAAGTTTTCTAATGGATTTTCGAAGAAATTCTGAATTTTTTGATGGAGTCACGAATTAAGGCCCATTTCCCTCTAGGACGCATAGTTTAGGAGATACAGCCATTTTAAGTTTTCCAAGTGAAATTTCGATTTTTAATGGATTTTCGAAGAAATTCTGAATTTTTTGATGGAGTCACGAATTAAGGCCCATATCCCTCTAGGACGCATAGTTAAGGAGATACAGACATTTTAAGTTTTCTAAGTGAAATTTCGATTTTTAATGGATTTTCGAAGAAATTCTGAATTTTTTGATGTAGTCACGAATTAAGGCCCATTTCCCTCTAGGAGGCATAGTTTAGGAGATACAGCCATTTTAAGTTTTCTAATGGATTTTCGAAGAAATTCTGAATTTTTTGATGGAGTTACGAATTAAGGCCCATTTCCCTTTAGGACGCATAGTTTAGGAGATACAGCCATTTTAAGTTTTCCAAGTGAAATTTCGATTTTTAATGGATTTTCGAAGAAATTCTGAATTTTTTGATGGAGTCACGAATTAGGGCCCATTTCCCTCTAGGACGCATAGTTTAGGAGATACAGCCATTTTAAGTTTTCTAATGGATTTTCGAAGAAATTCTGAATTTTTTGATGGAGTTACGAATTAAGGCCCATTTCCCTCTAGGACGCATAGTTTAGGAGATACAGCCATTTTAAGTTTTCCAAATGAAATTTCGATTTTTAATGGATTTTCGAAGATATTCTGAAAGTTTTGATGGAGTCACGAATTAAGGCCCATTTCCCTATAGGACGCATAGTTTAGGAGATACAGCCATTTTAAGTTTTCCAAATGAAATTTCGATTTTTAATGGATTTTCGAAGAAATTCTGAATTTTTTGATGGAGTCACGAATTAAGGCCCATTTTCCTCTAGGACGCATGGTTAAGGAGATAAAGCCATTTTAAGTTTTCTAAGTGAAATTTCGATTTTTAATGGATTTTCGAAGAAATTCTGAAATTTTTGATGGGGTCACGAATTAAGGCCCATTTCCCTTTAGGACGCATAGTTAAGGAGATAAAGCCATTTTAAGTTTTCCAAGTGAAATTTCGATTTTTAATGGATTTTCGAAGAAATTCTGAATTTTTTGATGGAGTCACGAATTACGGCCCATTTCCCTCTAGGACGCATAGTTTAGGAGATACAGCCATTTAAGTTTTCTAATGGATTTTCGAAGAAATTCTGAATTTTTTGATGGAGTTACGAATTAAGGCCCATTTCCCTCTAGGACGCATAGTTTAGGAGATACAGCTATTTTAAGTTTTCCAAGTGAAATTTCGATTTTTATTGGATTTTCGAAGAAATTCTGAATTTTTTGATGGAGTCACGAATTAAGACCCATTTCCCTCTACCACGCATAGTTTAGGAGATACAGCCATTTTAAGTTTTCTAATGGATTTTCGAAGAAATTCTGAATTTTTGATGGAGTCACGAATTAAGGCCCATTTCCCTCTAGGACGCATAGTTTAGGAGATACAGCCATTTTAAGTTTTCCAAGTGAAATTTCGATTTTTATTGGATTTTCGAAGAAATTCTGAATTTTTTGATGGAGTCACGAATTAAGGCCCATTTCCCTCTACCACGCATAGTTTAGGAGATACAGCCATTTTAAGTTTTCCAAGTGAAATTTCGATTTTTAATGGATTTCCGAAGAAATTCTGAATTTTTTGATGGAGTCACGAATTAAGGCCCATTTCCCTCTAGGACGCATAGTTAAGGAGATACAGCCATTTTAAGTTTTCTAAGTGAAATTTCGATTTTTAATGGATTTTCGAAGAAATTCTGAATTTTTTGATGGAGTCACGAATTAAGGCCCATTTCCCTCTACCACGCATAGTTAAGGAGATACAGACATTTTAAGTTTTCTAAGTGAAATTTCGATTTTTAATGGATTTTCGAAGAAATTCTGAATTTTTTGATGTAGTCACGAATTAAGGCCCATTTCCCTCTAGGACGCATAGTTTAGGAGATACAGCCATTTTAAAGTTTCCAAGTGAAATTTCGATTTTTATTGGATTTTCGAAGAAATTCTGAATTTTTTGATGGAGTCACGAATTAGGGCCCATTTCCCTCTAGGACGCATAGTTTAGGAGATACAGCCATTTTAAGTTTTCGAAGTGAAATTTCGATTTTTAATGGATTTTCGAAGAAACTCTGAATTTTTTGATGGAGTTACGAATTAAGGCCCATTTCCCCCTAGGACGCATAGTTTAGGAGATACAGCCATTTTAAGTTTTCTAAGTGAAATTTCGGTTTTTATTGGATTTTCGAAGAAATTCGGAATTTTTTGATGGAGTCATGAATTAAGGCCCATTTCCCTCTAGGATGCATAGTTTAGGAGATACAGCCATTTTAAGTTTTCCAAGTGAAATTTCGATTTTTAATGGATTTCCGAAGAAATTCTGAATTTTTTGATGGAGTCACGAATTAAGGTCCATTTCCCTCTAGGACGCATAGTTAAGGAGATACAGCCATTTTAAGTTTTCCAAGTGATATTTCGAATTTTAATGGATTTTCGAAGAAATTCTGAATTTTGTGATGCAGTCACGCATTAAGGCCCATTTCCCTCTAGGACGCATAGTTTAGGAGATACAGTTTTCCAACTGAAATTTCGATTTTTAATGGATTTTCGAAGAAATTCGGAATTTTTTGATGGAGTTACGAATTAAGGCCCATTTCCCTCTAGGACGCATAGTTTAGGAGATACAGCCATTTTAAGTTTTCCAAGTGAAATTTTGATTTTTAATAGATTTTCGAAGAAATTCTGAAATTTTTGATGGAGTCACGAATTAAGGCCCATTTCCCTCTAAGACGCATAGTTTAGGAGATACAGCCATTTTAAGTTTTCCAAGTGAAATTTCGATTTTTAATGGATTTTCGAAGAAATTCTGAATTTTTTGATGGAGTCACGAATTAAGGCCCATTTCCCTCTAGGACGCATGGTTAAAGAGATAAAGCCATTTTAAGTTTTCTAAGTGAAATTTCGATTTTTAATGGATTTTTCAAGAATATCTGAAATTTTTGATGGGGTCACGAATTAAGGCCCATTTCCCTTTAGGACGCATAGTTAAGGAGATAAAGCCATTTTAAGTTTTCTAAGTGAAATTTCGATTTTTAATGGATTTTCGAAGAAATTCTGAATTTTTTGATGGAGTCACGAATTAGGGCCCATTTCCCTCTAGGACGCATAGTTTAGGAGATACAGCCATTTTAAGTTTTCTAATGGATTTTCGAAGAAATTCTGAATTTTTTGATGGAGTTACGAATTAAGGCCCATTTCCCTCTAGGACGCATAGTTTAGGAGATACAGCCATTTTAAGTTTTCCAAGTGAAATTTCGATTTTTAATGGATTTTCGAAGAAATTCTGAAAGTTTTGATGGAGTCACGAATTAAGGCCGATTTCCCTTTAGGACGCATAATTTAGGAGATACAGCCATTTTAAGTTTTCCAAGTGAAATTTCGATTTTTAACGGTTTTTCGTAGAAATTCTGAATTTTTGATGGAGTCATGAATTAAGGCCCATTTCCCTCTAGGACGCATAGTTTAGGAGATACAGCCATTTTAAGTTTTCCAGCCATTTTAAGTTTCCCAAGTGAAATTTCGATTTTTAATGGATTTTCGAAGAAATTCTGAAAGTTTTGATGGAGTCACGAATTAAGGCCCGTTTCCCTCTAGGACGCATAGTTTAGGAGATACAACCATTTTAAGTTTTCCAAGTGAAATTTCGATTTTTAACGGATTTTCGAAGATATTCTGAAATTTTTGATGGAGTCACGAATTAAGGCCCATTTCCCTCTAGGACGCATAGTTTAGGAGATACAGCCATTTTAAGTTTTCCAAGTGATATTTCGAATTTTAATGGATTTTCGAAGAAATCCTGAATTTTTTGATGGAGTCACGAATTAAGGCCCATTTTCCTCTAGGACGCATAGTTCAGGAGATACAGCCATTTTAAGTTTTCCAAGTGAAATTTCGATTTTTAGTGGATTTTCGAAGAAATTCGGAAAGTTTTGATGGAGTTACGAATTAAGGCCCATTTCCCTCTAGGACGCATAGTTTAGGAGATACAGCCATTTTAAGTTTTCCAAGTGAAATTTCGATTTTAATGGGTTTTCGAAGATATTCTGAATTTTTTGATGGAGTCACGAATTAAGGCCCATTTCCCTCTAGGACGCATAGTTTAGGAGATACAGCTATTTTAAGTTTTCCAAGTGAAATTTCGATTTTAATGGATTTTCGAAGAAATTCTGAAATTTTTGATGGAGTCACGAATTAAGGCCCATTTCCCTTTAGGACGCATAATTTAGGAGATACAGCCATTTTAAGTTTTCCAAGTGAAATTTCGATTTTTAACGGTTTTTCGTAGAATCTGAATTTTTGATGGAGTCATGAATTAAGGCCCATTTCCCTCTAGGACGCATAGTTTAGGAGATACAGCCATTTTAAGTTTCCAGCCATTTTAAGTTTCCCAAGTGAAATTTCGATTTTTAATGGATTTTCGAAGAAATTCTGAAAGTTTTGATGGAGTCACGAATTAAGGCCCGTTTCCCTCTAGGACGCATAGTTTAGGAGATACAACCATTTTAAGTTTTCCAAGTGAAATTTCGATTTTTAACGGATTTTCGAAGATATTCTGAAATTTTTGATGGAGTCACGAATTAAGGCCCATTTCCCTCTAGGACGCATAGTTTAGGAGATACAGCCATTTTAAGTTTTCCAAGTGATATTTCGAATTTTAATGGATTTTCGAAGAAATCCTGAATTTTTTGATGGAGTCACGAATTAAGGCCCATTTTCCTCTAGGACGCATAGTTCAGGAGATACAGCCATTTTAAGTTTTCCAAGTGAAATTTCGATTTTTAGTGGATTTTCGAAGAAATTCGGAAAGTTTTGATGGAGTTACGAATTAAGGCCCATTTCCCTCTAGGACGCATAGTTTAGGAGATACAGCCATTTTAAGTTTTCCAAGTGAAATTTCGATTTTTAATGGATTTTCGAAGATATTCTGAATTTTTTGATGGAGTCACGAATTAAGGCCCATTTCCCTCTAGGACGCATAGTTTAGGAGATACAGCTATTTTAAGTTTTCCAAGTGAAATTTCGATTTTTAATGGATTTTCGAAGAAATTCTGAAATTTTTGATGGAGTCACGAATTAAGGCCCATTTCCCTCTGGGACGCATAGTTTAGGAGATACAGCCATTTTAAGTTTTCCAAGTGAAATTTCGATTTTTAATGGATTTTCGAAGAAATTCGGAATTTTTTGATGGAGTCACGAATTAGGGCCCATTTCCCTCTAAGACGCATAGTTTAGGAGATACAGCCATTTTAAGTTTTCCAAGTGAAATTTCGATTTTTAATGGATTTTCGAAGAAATTCGGAATTTTTTGATGGAGTCACGAATTAAGGCCCATTTCCCTCTAGGACGCATAGTTTAGGAGATACAGCCATTTTAAGTTTTTCAAGTGAAATTTCGATTTTTAATGGTTTTTCGAAGAAGTTCTGAATTTTTTGATGGAGTTACGAATTAAGGCCCATTTCCCTCTAGGACGCATAGTTTAGGAGATACAGCTATTTTAAGTTTTCCAAGTGAAATTTCGATTTTTAATGGATTTTCGAAGAAATTCTGAAATTTTTGATGGAGTCACGAATTAAGGCCCATTTCCCTCTAGGACGCATAGTTTAGGAGATACAGCCATTTTAAGTTTTCCAAGTGAAATTTCGATTTTTAATGGATTTTCGAAGAAATTCTGAATTTTTTGATGTAGTCACGAATTAAGGCCCATTTCCCTCTAGGACGCATAGTTTAGGAGATACAGCCATTTTAAAGTTTCCAAGTGAAATTTCGATTTTTATTGGATTTTCGAAGAAATTCTGAATTTTTTGATGGAGTCACGAATTAGGGCCCATTTCCCTCTAGGACGCATAGTTTAGGAGATACAGCCATTTTAAGTTTTCGAAGTGAAATTTCGATTTTTAATGGATTTTCGAAGAAACTCTGAATTTTTTGATGGAGTTACGAATTAAGGCCCATTTCCCCCTAGGACGCATAGTTTAGGAGATACAGCCATTTTAAGTTTTCTAAGTGAAATTTCGGTTTTTATTGGATTTTCGAAGAAATTCGGAATTTTTTGATGGAGTCATGAATTAAGGCCCATTTCCCTCTAGGATGCATAGTTTAGGAGATACAGCCATTTTAAGTTTTCCAAGTGAAATTTCGATTTTTAATGGATTTCCGAAGAAATTCTGAATTTTTTGATGGAGTCACGAATTAAGGTCCATTTCCCTCTAGGACGCATAGTTAAGGAGATACAGCCATTTTAAGTTTTCCAAGTGATATTTCGAATTTTAATGGATTTTCGAAGAAATTCTGAATTTTGTGATGCAGTCACGAATTAAGGCCCATTTCCCTCTAGGACGCATAGTTTAGGAGATACAGTTTTCCAACTGAAATTTCGATTTTTAATGGATTTTCGAAGAAATTCTGAATTTTTTGATGGAGTTACGAATTAAGGCCCATTTCCCTCTAGGACGCATAGTTTAGGAGATACAGCCATTTAAGTTTTCCAAGTGAAATTTTGATTTTTAATAGATTTTCGAAGAAATTCTGAAATTTTTGATGGAGTCACGAATTAAGGCCCATTTCCCTCTAAGACGCATAGTTTAGGAGATACAGCCATTTTAAGTTTTCCAAGTGAAATTTCGATTTTTAATGGATTTTCGAAGAAATTCTGAATTTTTTGATGGAGTCACGAATTAAGGCCCATTTCCCTCTAGGACGCATGGTTAAAGAGATAAAGCCATTTTAAGTTTTCTAAGTGAAATTTCGATTTTTAATGGATTTTTCAAGAATATCTGAAATTTTTGATGGGGTCACGAATTAAGGCCCATTTCCCTTTAGGACGCATAGTTAAGGAGATAAAGCCATTTTAAGTTTTCTAAGTGAAATTTCGATTTTTAATGGATTTTCGAAGAAATTCTGAATTTTTTGATGGAGTCACGAATTAGGGCCCATTTCCCTCTAGGACGCATAGTTTAGGAGATACAGCCATTTTAAGTTTTCTAATGGATTTTCGAAGAAATTCTGAATTTTTTGATGAGTTACGAATTAAGGCCCATTTCCCTCTAGGACGCATAGTTTAGGAGATACAGCCATTTTAAGTTTTCCAAGTGAAATTTCGATTTTTAATGGATTTTCGAAGAAATTCTGAAAGTTTTGATGGAGTCACGAATTAAGGCCGATTTCCCTTTAGGACGCATAATTTAGGAGATACAGCCATTTTAAGTTTTCCAAGTGAAATTTCGATTTTTAACGGATTTTCGTAGAAATTCTGAATTTTTTGATGGAGTCATGAATTAAGGCCCATTTCCCTCTAGGACGCATAGTTTAGGAGATACAGCCATTTTAAGTTTTCCAAGTGAAATTTCGATTTTTAATGGATTCGGAATTTTTTGATGGAGTCACGAATTAAGGTCCATTT